>NC_142805.1:9719217-9851991 GCF_049724085.1 Artemia sp. Qi Xiang Cuo
CTAGCCCGGTTTGGTGATTGTTGGATGTGAGATAAGGTAAGATAAGATAATACTTATTTTCCAAAGGATATCACAAGCTCTAATAGAGCCGAATTTGCTTCATATGTCAAAAAGAAATAGACAAAGCAAAACGAAGAAACAAATAATACAGCAAGAAAAGAAACACCAATCAAGCATAAAAATGATCGATATAAATTTAACAAATGGCTAGAATAGAAGCAGAAAAATAGAAGAAGAAGGGGTGGGGGATAAAAGAAAATCACAGTCAAGAAGAAAAACATTGCCAAAATCGTTTTCAAGGTCAAATACATAAAATTAAAAAAAAACACTTAAAATCAAGCCAAATTAGTTGTCAAAAGAAATATTTAAAGTCAAAGAACGTAATGCAATTAAAGGAAAAAAAAAAATAAAATTAAAGGTTAGAAAAAAAATTTAACATGAATAAGTGTCAACAAAAGGGAAAATAAAAGTGACAAAGATAAAGAGAAAAAAAATGACGCATGATTATTGTGAACATACACAAAAACTAAAATAAGGGACGGAGGAGTTAATTTTGATGCAGAGCATAGTTCAGGGATTATTTAGGTGAGCCAAAATACAGGGGATAAAACTTTCTGGAACCTCTCAGTAACGGTATGGATAGGCGAATATGTTGGAATTGCCAAGGAAGCTAAGCGGGGGAGATGGGTTCTAATGGGGTTATGTAAATCCAGAAAGATGTCCTCAGTACGAGGATTATATATTGCAGATTTAGCAAAGCCCAAACAAATTTTTACTCTCCTTTCTTTTAACGTGGTAATACTTGCGGATTTAAGGAGGAAGGAGTACGGTATTTTGCTCTCTTTATAGATGATCCTGAGCGAACGCTTTTGGACCAACTAAATTTTGTCACTAAGCTCGCTTGGAATGCGGTTGCCAGACCGGACATGCATATTCTAATAGCGGCCTCATAAATAATAAATAAACACGGAGGGACTGTATCTTGGGGCAATTAAATCTGTTTAAAATTTTTAACATAGATAACGAAACATTTGCTTGTTTAACAATATTTGAAACATGCTTGTCCCATTTAAGATTATTTGAAATTGTGACACCAAGGAGTTTAACATGTTTCACAAGCATTTCAGGTGGGATAGAGTCAAGGAAAGCGGGAGTGGATTTCAAAAAATTTATCGCCATTATATTTGATTTGGTGGAATTTACTTTCATATTTAGGTTCTTAGCTTCATCTGAAATGTGGGCTAGGATTCTGAGGGGGTCACTTTTAGTAGTCCTGTGACATACTTCAAGGATCGACAAGTCATCCACGTATTTCTACCTTTGGGGAAAATCCCTATCAATATCGTTAATCATGACTAGAAATAAGTGGTCCCAATAAGGTTCCTTGAGGAATTCCACAATGTATAGGGAGGGGTTAGAGAAAATATTTTTGTATTTAACAACTTGAGATCTATTCGACAGAAACAATACAAAAATATTTATTAACAGAAGATCAAGTTCAAAGTTAGCCAGTAGTGAACGAATTAGGATAGTATGGTCAACCTGGTCAAAAGTTTTTTGGAAATCAGCGAAGACAAGGTTCAACCAAACATTTGGTTTATCAAAGTTACTTACGATGGTATGCATTAAGTGCACAAGGTAATGGGTGGTGGAAGTTTTCCTTAAGTTACCAAACTGCCGGGTGTCAATACGCGGGCAAATTATATCCCTAAGCCACTCACAGAGGGAACTTTCATAAATATTGGAAAAAACTGAAGTGAGTGTAATGGGGCGAATGTAATTTACCAAATTTTGTGATGTGGTTGAAAACATTTGATCAAGGGTCAGCAATTTTGTCTGAAAAAGCTTTAATTAAGTCAACTGGGATGTCCAGGGGACAAATACTTGATTTTCTAGGCTTTAGAATTTTATTTATATCATCAGAGGGAGAAATTAAGGGGAAGGAAGTATTGGGAGGAATAGTTGGACTTGAGCCAGTGAAAGGGGGGAGACTTTGCACGATGGAAGCAAGGTACAAGTTCAAATCGTTGGCAGTCTTATTAGGGGGTTCAGGGAGATGAAAATCAACTTCGGAAGGACTTTTTCCGCATATTTCTTTAATTTTCCTGCACCATTGCTTGGGCTTGTTAGAACATAGATCTTTGACTTTACTATTATAATTATTAGAAGCTGCTTTTCTTAATTTTTTCTTTATGAACTCCCTTAGACCATTAGCTTCAGTAATATTAGCTTCTGCTTTGAAAAAATTGATTTTTTTTCTTATAAGTTTTTTAAGAATCAGTAGCATTGTGTTTATCTGTAGAACATGTTTTAAATTTTTTCCCATAAAATTGGGGTTCGTAATTACTCTTAATTAGGTTTTGGAGAGAGAGATCGATGCTGTCTACGTCAGTTATGTGATACACCGAGGACCACTTATCAGACTTAATCTAGAAGCCAAAATTGAAAAGTCCTAAGTCAGTGAGAGGTCTATGAGCGGTTTCAGTTATAGAAAACGACTGTTTAACTTTAGCCAGCGGAGATAGGAAAAGCCTGAAGTGGTAACTACCCCTTAGAGGAGGCAGAGTGGAGACGGGTTTGTAAAACTTCGAAAGATTAGTGCAAATTAAATGAAAAGTAGTATTGCCTTTTGTATTTTGGACATTAACGACCTGTTTTAAATTAAAAGCATTACATGTAGAATCAAGTCTTGTATCGTTTGCGTCACTCATCAGGAAAATCCTGCATTTGGGTATTTTGATAGTACAAAGTCAGCACTTGCATGTAATTTTTCGATAAAGTTTATTTTGTCAGCGGATCTCTGATAAGGGAATGATAAAAACAACACAGGATAATTAAATTGAAAGGACGTGACAAGACTTTAGGTCGAACACACACCCACATACTCTCATCAAAGGGAGCAAGACACGGAATTGAGACTTCACTTGGGTACAAGTCATTACGGACAAAGAGCAGAATTCCGCCACCTTTTTTACCCAGAGGGTGGTTTTCTGGTCTGAGTTTAATAAATTGAGAAAAATTGTTAATCTTTAACATGTGCAAATTTTGAGCTTGAACTTCAGTAATAGCGATTACATCTAATCTATATATTTTAGAAAGGGTGTCTAATTCATTAAGTTTTTCAAAGTTAAGGCTTTCAGCGTTGCTTAACATAAGTGTAGGGAATCGATAGCGACTAGTGAAGGTATCGTTTTTAAACATTACTTTTTTTTATATCACAGATGGTGTCAAAGGCTCTAGTAGAATTCTTGACGGGGGCTAAACTTGTATAGTGAGAACAAGGGACGGGGGGATCAAATCCATGATTCTCAAATACAATTGCATTTAATTGAGCAGGTACTAGGGGAGACTTTAAACAGCGGTAACTAAGTAGCGGTTGAGTTTGGGGTGAACTGGAGGAATCAATAAAGATGAGGTTATTTTTGCAGGGGAATAGTACGAAGAGTTTATGTTGAGTGGGTACGCAAGGTGGTGGGGCATGATAGATGGAAGGGTAGGAAAATGTTGGAAAGAAGCAAGAGGGGTGGGTGGGTTTATCTTTGAAAAAGAAGGAAGGGGGTAAGGACGTGGATATGGAGACGGGGTTATCCTTTGGATAGGTATTTGATTACTAAGGACTGGATGGCTCGCGGGCTTTCTTGTGTGTGAGCGATGGTCTAAAAAATATTTAGTAGGATTAGTAGAATATAGGTGACCTCTGGGTAGCCCAGTTTTGTGGAACCTACTACGACTCTTAATGGGCAATTTGATATGATGTTTTGCACAGCCAAAGCATCTTCCACTTGAAAATTGTTTACAGATACCAACATGGGGGTATTTGCATAGATTATTTATACAACGGGTAAAAAAATGAAACTTGCAAATATAAAGAAGTTTAAAACTGTTAGACATACATCAACTGTCTAAACAAACTAAAGCACACATTAGGTTTATTGCGGTTGAGACCACTGAACTCATTTTTTTGAATATATGATTGCAATGGTTTAGAATTTCCGCTTGTAAATTTGACATCATTGCCAGTCTTTGAATATGTGTCATTACCACCGGATTTCAAGAATAAATTATCTTCAGTTAAACAAGGTCGGAAGGAATAGTTTGCGTAGCATTTTTAATCCCTTGAAAAAATTCTGACAAGGGAAGTTCACTAGTACTTGCTTGATTACATATAGTGACGTTCATAGGCGTAGGCAGCATATCGTATTAGGGGGGAGGGTAGTCGATAGTCTGATGGAGGGCCTTTTATTGACTGCTTTTCCAACCATCTGCATTTTCAGCCATATCTAATGTAAATTTGAAGGTCTAGGGAGGGGGCAGCTGCCCCCCTCCCCCTTCCTACGTCCATGGTGACGTTTCAAAAGGTTTTACAGTTTTTACGCAACTTGAAGACGCGGAAATCGTCAATCTCAGGAAATGGATTACTAATCTTGAATTTCTTTATGATAGTTTATCTGATCTTTACGAACGCCAGAAAAGTGATCTTTTCAAGGACAATGAAATCAAAATGTTAAAAGTTGGTTTTCAGCTAGCAATTGTTGATGCTATACATGCATTAAAATCCCCTACATCGCCCAGTGTTTCTCCTTCAGCTGATTTGGATAATGCATATTTGGATTAGAAGTATCAGCTGACGTTTCAGATGGATGAGAATTATCACGTGTCAGAACCATACTTGACCCATTGCACTCACGTTGGCTTCCAATATTCAACTATTTTTTCACCGATTTATCTTCTTATTAAATCAAACTTTTTCAACGGTGAAAAAACACCTGGGCCTAGGCTATTTTGCTTCTAACATCTCCTATGTACCCACCGTATTTACTAATGAAACTACCTAGGTAAGTGAAGCTGTCCACTGGATTGATTTTATCGTTACCCAACATCTCCTTTTCATCTTCGCTCATTCCTAGACTTAGCGACTTAGTCTTCTTGACATTAATTTTCATTTCTATTCTTGCACCCTGAACTTGCAAAACTCTTAAAAGTTCATTTATGTTCCTCTCAAATTCATCTGAGATGCTTAAATCATCAGATGCATGCATAATATATTTCTAGGAGGGTTTTACTCTTCCGTTTGATTCCGTGTTCTCCCATTGTCTTTGCTGCTCTCCTTAGGACAAAGTCAATAAAAAAATTCAGAGAACGCGATAGAACGCAACCCGAAGATTCATTCAAATCTCCTGGGTATAATCGCCATCTCTAAGAAAACATTGAAAGAAAAAAGTTCAAAATGTAAACGACTAATTAGCCTAGGCCTATTGGTAATTTTGGGACATCCACCACATGGCTAATATGGGAGTAAAGTTCATTTGTTACGTAAATGGATGTTATATTTAGATTGAGGATGCAATTCTGGGTATATATTTGCACATTAGAGGGGTGGGGGTATATACTCTGTAAATATATAGGCTAAGTTCCAAGAAATTCATAAATTTCTTAGGAAAACAAGGAAAGAAGTGAAGATAAAAGTTCTTCCCCTGCAAAATGTGTTAACTATGATTATTCTACACATTATGGAGTAAGAATTGTTTTCTTAATAGGCTATGTATCCTTATGTCCAGCTGGGCTCCTAGGCTTGAAATACTGGTTGGCCGGTTGGCTAATTTAAAGATTTGTATATGTATACACTGTCAAATTAGCCATCTGGTGGTATCCTGTAATTTTGCCAATTAACTCACTAATGAGATAGTTATAAATATACATGTTAGGATCAGAATTTTATCCTAATCCAAAAATAATATTCATTTCCATTGGAAAAGAACTTTGTATTGCACCCCTAATCTGCAAATAGGTTTGGCTAGCCTACATAGCCTATCCTGAGTTGTAAATATGGGTAAAATTCTAGTTTAGCTAATTTTTGCTATCTTGGAAATGGGTTGGTAAATTTTTCACAGTTCATATTTTTGACTTAGCCTACAAACGAAGTAAGAATACAATTTGATGCCTTTTTTATGCTCTTTATAAATATAATAGGTCTAATTGCTTCTCCTGGACCTTCCCATTTACCCACCCCCAACCCCTAATGTGCAAATATTTACCCTGAATTGTAACCACACAAAGAAGTTATCAACACTAGTTAAGTTATTGAAAAGTGGTTAAAAACATATAACTAGTTTATAAATAAGTTGTTCATTATTATTCCAAAAATACTTCTTAATAACAATTCAAGTCTCATTTATTAGTCAACTAAAATATAAAATGTTTTCCTATTATTTCAAGTTTTTTGAATGCCATCAACAAAAATAGCACTAAGTTTTGCTATTCAAAACTTTGCAGTTGACAATCCATGGTATATTCCAATTCAGGGTATATATTTGCACATTAGGGGGGTAGGGGTGGGTAATTTGAATTTGTAATAGAAGCAATTATAATATTTGTAAAGAACATAAAAGAAGGCATCAAGTGGTGTGTTCACTTTATTCAGAAGTCAATAATATGAACTGCAAAGAACTTACCAATGGGTTAGGCTAGGAAATTCAAACTTTCAACAATGAATCAAGGGCTAAAAACATACTCTGGAGAGGCACCTCCAGGCTTCCATTTTAACTCTCTTGTGATATCTAAGACTTAGAAATTGGTTTTGACAAAACAACATTTTACTTTAATTTTCCATTAACAATATGTTTTTTCTGGTTTTAGTCCTGAATATAATATAATAATAATAATATAGATACAATTCCTCTTATTTGAGTAAAATTTTAAGCCATATCAATGGGTTTTTCTACATTTGGAAAATGTAGCCTATTTGCAGATATTTGAAACTTCATAAATTAAGATTAAGCTATGTTGTGAAGCTGAAACAGTTTTCTTGTACTTTATTTGAGCAGAAGATCTGTTTTCAAGATTTCACTTTCATAACACAAAGATTTTTAATGGACATCAAAGGTCACTGCTCTCTAGAGGAGGAAGGAATGGAGGTAGGTACTTCATATTACCTTCCCAGAACATACTTAAGTCTGTACACCCATCCCTGAGAGTTTCATTTTCTTAACCTAACCCCTTTTCGAGATAGAAAAAAGTAGCTAAACTAGAATTTTACAAAAATTCATTAATATATACAATTCAGGATATATGTTTGCACATTAAAGGGGGGGGGGGTAAATTTGCAGTTTTAAACATAATTTAGCTAGGGTGAAAGTGAATATATAACTTGATACATTTTTTATGTTCTTTCATAGTTCAATAATCACTTCTGGGGCAAACTATATTTTGAGCCCTAAAAGGACTCAAGACACTTTATAGGAACCAAAAGTTTAAACATGTGTTTCTAAAAAACTGGCTAATGAGAAAAAAAATTCATTTGTAGGTGATTTAGGAATGGTAATTATTATTTCCTTTAGTCTTAGAAGTAAAATGTTATTTTCAAAACAAATTTGCATAAATTTTTCAAAAGAGCTAGAAACCCCTAAGAATTAATGTCAGTATTGTTGTGATATCATTTGTGAGAGTTTCATTCTCTCTTAAGAATTGATTTCTGGCTCTTTTAATGAATTTCCCATTATTTTGACAAATTGAAGAAGAGTATGACTTACAAAGAATTCAGTGCATATATACAACTCTGGGTTTGTATTTGCACATTTGGGGGGGGGGAGCTAAATTCCAATGGAAAAGAATGTGGTATTTAGATTCAGGATGAACTTGTTGTTCTAATAGGTATATTTCATAGTTTCTTATTAGCAAGTTAATTGGAAAATTAACCAATAATTACAGTTACTCCAATATGCCCTTAAAACATACTCAGATCATTAAGAACAGATTCTTACCAGGATCACCAGTGGGTTTGAGAGCTATTTCAATATTTATAGAGTTCACAAGTTTAATAAATAATAAGAATCTAAACAGGAGCAGCAGCAGGATTTCAGACCTTTCTATGCTATCAATGTGTTTACATTAAAAAAAATTAAATTAAAGAGATATACCACTACTGGAAATGAAAATAACAATTAAAAATTATTTTCAAGATAGAATTTTCTCTTGTATCTAGTTTTAGTTTGTATGGATTTAAAGTGAATATTGTTTTGTTATAACAGCAATGTCAAGATAGCAGCCCTGCCCCAAATCCTTGGTGATGATTTTGGAGAAGAAAAAGACATTTCAATTTATAAATGTTTTGAGAATTATGTCTAAAATCCTTGTAATATTATTGTTAGTAAACAAATTTGCCTGCCTTGTATCAATCTTGGTCAAAATAAATGCTAACTTACTTGCTTTTTCTGACTTGTGTTTTATTTCTACTATTATGAATGCCAGAAAATAACACAATTGTTAAGTGTCAATTAAGGGTAGTGACTAATAAAAAGACAGCATGTTCAACCAAAAAGCCATTTGCTCAGGTACACCTAAATGTTGGTTTGACAATAAAGACCCAGCGTTTTTCTGTGCCTCAACAAAAGGCTGGCAGAGTAGCTGCAGAACACCCTTCAATATTCTCAAGTTATTTGGGTCTTGTCCTCTCAGGTACTCTAGAGGAAGGATTCTTTTTAAATATCCTTCTTCTATTGTATTTGTCAGGAATGGATTCCATGTTACAGCTGTTTTAAATCTTCATACCCATTGGATCCCCTCTAGATTTTGCCTGTGATGTATCTAGTGGTCCTGACTTCTAGGTTGAAAGTTGGGCCAATAGGCCTTGTTTTTCTCATAAATTTAGTGGTGTTGGATCCAAAAGCAGGGTTCTTAATCCTTGGGATTTATTCTTCTCTCCAGTAGTGTTTTGTCTTGTAAGGTTGTTTGTTTGATTGTTCATGCTGCTTAGTTTGAACTCTTTATTTACAGAATTTATAACTTGTACCTTACATGCAGAATTTCCAGTTGTATGGTTTTAAATTTATTTTGAAGGTTTATGTCACCTCTTGTAGAAAGTTGTAGATTTTGTGTTTTATTTTTAGGTTGGAACTGTAACTGGTATAACTGTAATCCCAAATGTTGTCTCTGACTGAGAAATCTACACACCATTCTTTTTTAAACATTAGTTAAAAAAAACTTTTTACACAAAATAAGTTTTTCAAATCAAGTAAAAAAATGCCAATTAAACCAAAAATGAACAAAAATAGAATCATACAATCTACCAAGCATACAACTAAGACCAATCACTATCAATAAACACATGAAAGCCAAGACAAACCTAAATCAAAATAAATAACAGAGTCAAAATCAAAACGAGCAGAAATTAACATGAACAGGGTTCTAAACCCCTATGCTTTCTAAAAGCCAGAATATAATTTGTACTTTACTGAAAAGAATTCAAATGAATTTACTGAAAAAATGTGCGCTGTCAATTTAATATACATATGCTGATATTTATTCCTTAAAATCTTAATTAATTTTTGATTTCTTATAGTTATGAAAATGAAAACATTTAAAAGAATTTTTTTCAGTAAAGTACCTATTTGAAGATTTTGATTGGATGTGTTTGGGGAAATGGTGGGCATGAGAGGGAAGTTAGTTGCCCTCCAATCACGTTCAAATATGAAAAAGGGCACTATCCCTTTCAATTTTCAATCAAATGAGCCCTTTTTGAAGTTTCTACAACAACACTTTATAAAAACCTTATATGCCCCCAGGGAATAACTTACAACCCTTGCTCTGAGAGCTGTGGGGGAAGTGTCATCCTCAAAGACTTAATTTCCGAACCTTTCAGCTACGTTGAACAAAATGGCTATCTCAAAATTTTGATTGGATGTGTTTGGGGAAATGCTGGATGTGAGAGGTGGGTTAGTTGCCCTCCAATCTTTTTTGACTATTAAAAAGGGCAGAAGCCCTTTCAATTTCCAATGGAATGAGCCCTTTTTTAAGTTTCTATGACAATGTTTTCTATAAAGACCTTATATGCCCCCAGGGTATAACTTATAACCCTTGCCCTGAGGGCTGTGGATGGAGTGTCATCCTCAAAAACTTAATTTCTGGACTTTCCAACTACGTTGAACAAAATTGCTATCTCAAAATTTTGATTGGACATGTTTGAAGAAATGGTGTGTGTGGAAGGGGTGTTAGTTGCCATCCAATCGCTTTAGCTATTAAAAAGGGCACAAGTCCTTCCAATTTCCAATTGAATGAGCCCTTTTCGAAGTTTCTTTGACAACTCCTTTTGATACAAAGTGCCCTGGTCTAAAAAACAAAGAAATAAATAATGCATTGTGCCAACATTGACTTTACTTAGGCATTGATATTGCACTGCTGATGATAATGATCGATTATGGGTTTTTCCCATAATCAAACATAATTTTCCAATTTTTTTTTTAATTTTGCTGTTTAGTGTTGCTTCTGTACCAATTTAACCGAAGTTGTATTAGCCTAAGTACTAACATAAGTAAATTATTGCATGATTTAAGTTTATGTAGGTTATTGTTTAGTTAGAATACAGAATAATTTGCTTTATTCTGTATTCTGCTCTTTGAATATTCAGGGGACTCTTATTATTGAAATATTGCATCATTTCTCACTTGATAGGACTCAATATATTGTTTTGTGCATATATTGGTGAAACTAGCCCCAATTTGGCAAGCATTTTTGTTGTGATCATAGGTTTCTTAAAGATTTGTCAAACCATTTTTTTTTTAAACAAAACAGGGAAATTGAAAATAAATGTGGGAAAACATAGACAAATTCTCACAAATGAAAACATTGGTCTAAAAAATACCTTACACCTTGGCTATTCTATTTTTAAATCTTCAATGCATCCACCATCTTTTCTAATAATTGATAAAAAAAAAACTCAAAGAGAAGTAAAAAGCTGCATTAAACCAAAGATGAGCAGAAATAAAGTGAAATAAACTTTCAAACCTAAAATGAACAGAAATAATTGTCAATGAATTATTACTAGTATTATTAGGAGGGATAGACCCATGGGCGCCCATAAGGGGGGGGGCAGACCTCCTGGCTGAATTATGGTTTCATGTATTTGTATTAATTTAAAAAACTTTCCTCAGAATAAGTTTTCCAAGAAGTAAAGAGCTCTATTAATCCAAAAATGGGCAGAAATAAAGTCAAATAGCCTGTTCTTCCAAGCGTAAAACTACCACAATATCAACAATTAAATGAAACTCAAAATGAACTGAAATTATAATAAATAGCCGAATCAAACTCAAAACGAGCAAAAATTGACATTACTAGGGCTGACAACCCCAATGCTTTCTCGAGACCAGAACATAAATTAGGCTTTACTGAAAAAAAATGACTATGGATTGTCAGTTTAATATACCGATACTGATATTTATTCCTTAAAATAAAAGTGGTTAAAAAGTGAGTAAAAAAAGTTTTTGCTTATTTAAAGAAAAAGTGAAAACATTTAAACATATTTTGTTTTCAGTAAAGCACAAATTATGTTCCGGTCTTAAGAAGGCATGGGGGTTATCAGCCCTACTAATGTTAATTTTTGCTCGTTTCGAGTTTGACTCGGCTGTTTATTCCAATTTCTGTTCATTTTGAGTTTCATTTATTTATTAATAGTGATTTGTGGCCCATTTTTTGCTTAATGGAGCTCTTTACTTTTCTTTGAAAAGCTAGTTTTGTGGAAAGTTTTTTTAGATGAATTTCTGTTCAATTTTATTGACAAAGTCATTTTCATGAAAAAAATTAATATATTTTATATCTTCGTTTTTTTTTTCTATAAGAATCCATAGTTTGCCATAATTGTGGGGGTTTGACATGCCCAATATCCCTAGACATAGTTGCTGGACCGTTTTACTATGTTGAACAAAATAGTTGTCTCAGTATTTTGACTAGATGTGTTTGGGAAATAAATCGGCTTGGGAGACAGGCTGATTGCCCTCCAATCTGTTTTTACTCTTAGAAAGGACCCAAGAACTTTTAATTTTGAGTCGAATTAGCTTCTTTAAATGTTTCAATGTTAATTCTAGCTATAATTGAGTAGTGCTGCCTATATGTGTTTTTGAAAACCTACATGTATACAGTTTTTTTTGTTTAATTGGAACGCCCCCTAAACACTTCCTATAAGTTTCACCTTAATACTCTTAGCTTCATTAGTTACAGTAACTGTAGTTGTATTACTAAAAGTATACACATAGTGCTTTCTGGCTAGTTCAAAATCCCCCGCAGTTTACTCTTAAAAATCTAACTTAATAATATAAATTGTTCTTGAGATATTGCTTTGTCATCTTGTGGAAAGTTCACTTGCTCATATTTTGTTTTGATTTAGTTCAACGTCCGCCTAAATATGTCTTACATTTGATTACTGAAGACAATGTTATATTCGCTTTGGACTATTGGCTACAAAATGGATGTCTCACAATTCCAATTGAATGTGTTTGGGGAAAAGAGAATATCAGGGAGAGAGAGAGAGAGAGAGAGGGGGGGCTATTTTCTCTCCATCATGTCTGACTCTTAAAATGGAACTAGCACTATGCATTTCCAATCAAATGAGGCTCCTCTAAAGTTCACAAGACCACTTCTTCATAAAAACCTTACATCCCCCCGGGCATAACTTAAAACCCTTATCCCCTTACTTTGGGAGAGGGTTGTGTCAACCCCAAAGGCCGTGTTATGAGATCTTTGGACTATTTTTGAGCAGAGGGCTATCTTGAAATTTCTATCGGATGCATCGGGAGAAAATAAGACGTGGGGGGGCATAGCTGCCCTCCAAAAAATTTGACTCTTAAAAATGGCTCTTCAACTTCCGGTTTCCAATATTTCCCTAGGTATTTCGCCTGTTTTTTCATGGATAATGGGTGATCATGTATTTTTAGAGCAAAGGGAGCTTGTCATTTTTTCTTTTTTCTGAATACTACTTCTTCACTCTTTTCAGGTGCTAAGCGTAGTTTATGATTCTGTGACCATATTTGGATTTTGTGAAGCATGTGTTGTCCCAATTCAAACTGTGTCCTTAAACATTTTCCGCTCAGTAAGGATAGTAGGTCATCCGCATATGCCTGGCTGTATTCGGGTTGCTGTTTTATTAAATTCAGCAGGCGGTTCATGACCGGGTTCCACATATATGAGATTACCCCCCATCCCCTGCATGCATCCTGTCTGAACAGTTTTTTTTTTATTCCCTTTAGCTCAACGACTATGTGTCGATTCTTGAGTAGGCTATGATAATTCCATTTCTGAATTGATCTATCTGGTCTTGCTTCCTCCATCGCAATTTCTATGAATTTGAAAGTAGCATTATCAAATGCTCCTTCTATGTCAAGGAATATGTGTATGGCATATTCTTTACGTTCTAAGGCTTGCTCTGCCTGCCACATCAATTGGTGAACCGCAGCGTCTGTAGAGCCTCCTATCTTAATCCCATTTGCTTTTCGGATATCATGTTCTTGGTCCCCAGATTACTTATCAGAAACCATTCAATCAATCGTTGCATCGCTTTCAATTGAAAAGAGGTTAACGGAATAATTCTATAAGGCCGAGGGTTTAAGTACTCCTCTTTCCCTGGTATAGGTATGAAAACGTCCCTTGGTCTTGAGCCATGTACAGAGGACGTTGCCCAAAGCAAGGCTTCTCTTTGCAATACCAATATAATAGGTTTGTATTTTCTCCAATCTTTTCTGGAGCATTATATAGTACATCCTATCTGCTCCAGGGGCTTTATAAGGTTGAAAATCATCCACAGCTGTTTTAACCCAATCCACCCTTACAATTCGGGACGCCAGCTCCTCCCCTATATTTGGGTTTATAAAATAAGCTGGCATGGGACTATTTTCTTCAGGGTCTTTTACATGTATTTCGAGCATGCGGTTCAGGGTTTCTTCCGGGTTTGCTGTGAGAGTACCATCTACTCTCGACACACTGTGATCGAGAGTGTGCCCAGTGATCTTTCTTTAGAGCCTTTAGTAGTCTGTTACTAGCTTCATCTGACTGTATACTTTCACAGAAAGTCCTCCATGAGGTTCTCTTTGCTCTACTTATCTCCTTTTCAGGAGTTTTAAACCTTCCGAGTAACTGTCCCAGTCTTTGGAATTATTTTTTTGTATAGCAGTTCTTAGCAGCCTTCAGGTCAGTTTTCTTCTTTAACTTAATCCACCTCCGAAGTCCACCAGTTATTGGCTTGATCCTCCTCTCCAACAAGTGTTGGAGGGGTTGCTTGTCTAAACGCACTGTTAATGCTTTCTGTGAGTCTTTCTGCCTCCTGGTCTAAATCCCCTTTTGTTATTCCAGGTTTGGGAGGCAAATTGGCCAGTTTTTTGGCTAAAACTTGGTTTTAGGTGTGCCAATTTGTTTTCCTTATATCCCTAAGAAATTCCTTTTGTCGTTGGGATGCATCTATTTTGAAACTTATTATTCGATGGTTAGCGAATGACGGAAAATCGCTGACATGTCAATGCTTTACCAGTCTCTCATGTTGTGAAGAGATTATTGTGAGTAATTTTTTTGAATGATAAATACACGCTCTAGGAGTGGTGCTCCCATGGCTCCTGGACCATCGCTAAGAATATCTGCATTTTTATGAGCTCCCTCACAAGATTATAAGAGGCGGCTTGGCAGTGGTGCAGGTTGATCTGCCAGCATTAGCCCCCGCGGCTCATATGCTGGCATCACTTCAATTTAGCTGGAAGGTCCGCTCCGTTCTCTGTTGGGGTGGACTCCTCGGGCTTCTTGTTGAGGGGCTTGAGCGTGTTTCCCCTTATTCCAATGGGGAGTCGGAAGTTCTGCTTCTCCACTTCAGGGACCAAGTCTGCGTCAATTGCCACGTGGAGGTAGGTCTTTCCCTCCTTGACGTGGATCTAGGTTGCTTCAATTTTCTCTTTAATGAGGAAATGATTGTAGGTCACCAACAGCCCCATCAGCTTCTCCAGTGACCCGACATTCGGATCCTCAATAGAGAAATTTCTCCTCGGAGGTGTGTCTCCTGGAGCAAGGACTATATAAGCCTGCTCCATCCCGTTCACAACCTCCTTAATCCGTGATGCCGTCCTCTCATCCTGGCACCTCACTTTTGTAATGCCCTCCTCCGATCTCGTGGAGGCGACATCAGGACCAGTGTCTAGATTGCCTCCCATGATTTTGACCTCAACGGCTTACATCAATAGGACGACTTCCTTTTCTTGGAGGGGTTGCCAGTCGCTCTTGCTTACCCTTACGGGTATCAATTTGGCTACTTCAGCAAAGCCTCTCTTTTTTCTCGATGCCCCATTAACCTCTTTCCTTCTCCTCTCTACCTTGGGACGCCGTTTTACTGGATCACCCTCAGGGGTCGTATTTTGAGACAGGTTGACCCTATCTATCTTCCTACCCTTCTTTTGAGGTGGGTCGGCGGCCAGGGATGTATGTCCGACCGCACTCGACTCCAGGCTCCCCCTTGATGCGTCCTGTTGTGGGGAGATGTCTCCTGCAGACCACCTGCCCAAAGCCTTCTTACGTCCTTCCCGTTGGGTTTCTTTCTGCGCCGAGGCTTTTTGTGGCGCTCATCGTTTTGATTTTTAATTGAGTTTGCCCCCAATTCAGGCTTGGTCTGTTCTGGGTGAGAGCGGCAACTTATGTTGTCCGCGCTTTTCTCAGCCTCAGAATTCTTTGAGCCCTCTGCCATTTCTGGCTCAGGGCTCTGGGAGCCCATGATTGTCGATAAGGATTCATAGTCACTTTTCAGCAACTCCTCGTCCACGCTCATGGCCTCCGCGGATGGGATTCTTCATCCGTGATTTTAACTTTAAATTCGTTATTTTCCATCATATAAAAAATTTTCCTCTTGACTTTTGTTTCTGACGGCCAATTCAGGGCCCTCAGTCGCATCAAAGCATTACCGGACTCGGATCAGGGCGCGGCCTCGGGGAGCCCCCACACACGCCCTCAGCCATCCCCTCTCGTTTGCCATCCAGTGCTTATTGGGTGCCCGCAAGATTATTCACCGTCTGACGGGTCAGCCGCCGGAGTGGCAAGTTCAAGGCACGGCCCGTAGGCCTGGGTCCCTCTCTAAACGGCGGCCTCGGACACGGAAAAACCGAGTTTTGTCCCTTCTACCCTTTCCCTTAATCCATCTCCGGAAGTTCATTACGATTTAGGTCCCTTCATGAGTTATGTCCACCTCCATCATTCCATCCCTCAGCAGTGATCCTCACTCACCACCTCAATGGCCAACAAAGGTTCGAGAAGAACCCAAAATCTGGGGTGGCTTAACTTGGCTGTATCAAGCCCTCATACGAGGCTATGAGGGTGGGATTGGGCCCCAGGGGATGACGCTGGTCCAAAGATGCAGGAGGGAGCGTCTGACATTCTTCTAAAACGCGTACTACCCCCACGTTACTGATATCTCTGCTCTCCATCTCCGGCTCTCTGTCGCCCTTCACCATTTCTGGCTCCGGGCATAGAATCGTTTCCGTCACCCTTCTCCATCCCTGGCTCCGGGCTGAAGGTTTCACCTAGAAGGCTCTGGGACTCCGTCACCAATCCAAGCCCACGCACACCCCAAGACCAGGACGCCCTCCCCCTAGCACATACTAAAAGTCTGGTACACTCAGAGGCACCACAAGAAGGTGGCCACCACAACCCCCATTATCAATGAATAGCTAACACTAAAAACAAACAGAAAATTACACCAAAGAATCAAGTAAAACTTAGAATGAACTGGAATTACCACAAAAGGTACTAGAGCTAACGACCCTTCAGCCTTCTAAAGACGGGGTGTCATTTGTGCTTCACTGAAAACAGTCTATTTCGAGCAGCGTTTTTATTTTTCATAACATCAACAAAACAAGTAACAAACTCGCCACAATAACCAAGATTACTGAAAAGAACTAATGAAAGTAGACTGAATGTTTAATATATAATGATGTCCATATCTGGAAGTCTGAACAATTCTGGATTTGTTTGTGTTATAAAAGAAAAACGTTCGAAATTGAATTTGGCTAATCGTAAATGACCCTCTGGTCTTTGAAAGGCTTAGTGGGCTTTAGCACTACTCCTGTTTGTGGGAATTTATGCACATTTTAAGTTTTACATGAGTATTCATTGCTATTTCAAGATTAATTTGAATAAAAACAGCTTTCATAATTTTGGCATAGGCTGCAGCTAAATTGCACTTTTTTTTTACATCATCAATAAATTAGAAGGCGGATAAATCGCAAATGGTCAAATGTACTAACAAAAAAAGTAACAAAAGAGTTTGTAAAACGATAGATGTGGTATCTCAGTGGCTCGTTTTTCTTCCTGCTTTGGGTAGGCAGACGCTTTTACAAGGAGGTGGCAACAACGAACGATGCATCTGACTCGCGAGTAGTGAGTGTCCAAGCGTGAGGATAAGTTCCTATCTGTGCTTATGGAGAGAGGGCATTTTTAGAGACTTGAGAGCAGATTCATAAGATGCACAGTTTATACCGAGTATGATTCTTGCAGCACGTTTTTCTGCACAGTTTCAATGTCACTACTGAGATATTCTGGATTGTCCACTTGAGGGCCCCAGAACGGACATGCATACTCGAGTAAGGGCCGCACATGGCTTTTGGTAGGCAGACGAATGGTGCAATGAGGTGGCAACAACGAACGATACTTCTGACTCGCGAGTAGTGAGTGTCCAAGCGTGAGGATAAGTTCGTATCTGCACTCATGGAGAGAGGGCATTTTTATCGACTTGAGAGCAGATTCATAAGACGCATAATTTACACAGAATATGATTTTCTTTACTCTGTTTGTTTTGGGTCTCAATTATTCATTGAAAGTGATATCTTTTCGTTTTCAGTTTGAATTATTATTTTTTCTGCTCGTCTTCGATTTAATTCAGTTGTCTTACTTTCTTTGAAAAAGTTCTCTGAAACTGATTTCGTTCGTTTTTAATTGACATTTGTTTTTTAGTGATTAATAAAAGGAATATTCATGAAGTTTTCTAGGTTTTTCTGCTTAAGAATTGGGGTTTTTGATTGCTATTTGTATTTTGGACAAACTTTTGTAACAAGTTCTAATAATAGTTGCACTATAAAACTCTGGAGGGCTGGGGAAACATTATTTAAATAAATGAATTGAAAATCATCATCATTTTTTGCCTTCGATGGGGCTGAAATCATATTGATCCCCATCACGTTAAAACCTTAAATATAAATGAATGGTGATCGATGTTTTATTATATAAGCATATTATTGTGGTATATTTTGTTTTAACTGCTTGTATGATGAAACCACAGTTTATATAATTATCCAGTATCATCTTTCCCTATCTCACCCATTATAAAAATCCGGACCGAGGTGCGAGTGCTCCAGAGAACGTTTTTGAAGATATAAACATAAGCGGCATTAGATCTTTTCACGGGTAGACAAAGAATAATCACCTACGGAACAAGTAGTGACAAAACCTCTTGGCCGGCTCAACCAATAAGTGGACCATAAGTGCAGAAATAAGTGGGAGGAGCTTTTTGTTCGCACCGAGAATGAAGAGCCAGAAATCATCTGCGGTAAACTTACTGGTATATTATATAAACTGTGGATGAAACAAAGTATGAAATAATAAGACGTCAAAAATCAGTGCAACCTGAATTGTTTCTGGCCAAGGCTCTCTTCGTTCTGAAGCTTTAATTGAGGCATTTTAATCGTATGAAGTTCTTAGTAGATTAACATTAAAAAAATTGAGACTAAGAACTAATGTACACATTTTTTCTCGTCTTTCACCCTCAAAAGTTGACCAGGGTGTCCCTCAGGGGTCAATTTTGAGGCAAGTATTGTTTTTAATTTATGGAAGTGACCTAATTTTCGCAGCTAGAAATGAAAATTCTTTGTATTATTGTTGTCTGTGTCGTCTTACATTTTCCGTTCTCATAATCTTTGTTGGCCTTTTGAATCCTCTTGTCGTTTTTGCAATGGACCTTGTTACTTCAAGGAGAACAGAGACTGAGGTTTGAACAAAGCCTTACTTTGAGCTTGGGCTTGCTTACTTGGGCTTGATGCAAACTTCTTTGTCCTAAATATTTATTCTCAACAATCTGAAATTCATCTGTCCGAAGGCACTATTAATAGAACAAAACATGGCCAGGTGCGTTTCTTACAGGCATCCTTCTTGATGAAAATTTATCTATGAAGCATGATATTGGTTTGATTAAAATGAAAATATTCAGAAGCCTTCGTATTTTAAGAAAGCTCTAACATATTTTTCGTTGGCTAGTCCCGACAATCCTCTTTCACACTTTAATTTGCCTAGTTACATGCCCAGTTATATTTTATATGTCCACATATTGCCCATTAACTGGGTGTTTACTTTTTTTTATTTTCTTAAACCGCTTTCTTACACTTATAATAAAGCCATAAATCCAAATTCAAGAACAAATAATTCAGCAGCTAAACCGTTGCTGGATGTTGAAAAGCTTTATAATCTTTCCAGTACATCTTTCATGTTTCTTCAGCCCCATGATGATCTTCTTAGGTTCCTTAGATTTACTTCATCCTTTGTATCTGATTGGTCTAATTATCATCTTATCACCTTCAAAAGGCTTATAATTTTTTTTAGTTTTTAATTTTGGCTATCGTTTGCCAATCTAAATTTCGCTGAGTGATAAATTCTTGTTGCTGCTTAAATTTATCCCTCTTCCCTTCTATCTCTCTCTCTCTCTCTCTCTCTCTCTCTCTCTCTCTCTCTCTCTCTCTCTCTCTCTCTCTCTCTCTCTTTTTTTTTTTTGCTTTTTGTGTGTGTTTTTTCTATGATTTTTTTTATTTACTGTTTGTGAGTTAGTGTTTAAATAGATTTTAAATATTTACAGTCTATTTACTGTATTTGTATGTTTGTATTTATGATATTTGTATTTGCATTTATTTTGTATATGTTTGTACATATTTGTATTTATGATTAGCTTAAATTTATCCCTCTTCCTTTCTCTCTCTCTCTCTCTCTCTCTCTCTCTCTCTTTCTGTCTTTGTTTTTTCTTTGCTTTTTGTGTGTGTTTTCTCTGATTTTTTTATTTACTGTTTGTGAGTTAGTGTTTAAATAAATTTTTAATATTTACAATCTATTTACTGCATTTTGTATTTTTGTATTTATGATATTTGTAAGTGTATATATTTGTATTTATTTTGTTTATATTTGTACATATTTGTATTTACATTTATGATTGACTTAAAGTTATCCCTCTTCCTTTCTCTCTCTCTCTCTCTTTGTTTTTTTCGCTTTTTGTGTGTGTTTTCTGTATGATTTTTTTATTTACTGTTTCTGAGTTAGTGTTTAAATAAATTTTAAATATTTATAGTCTATTTACTGTATTTGTAAATTTATTTATTGTACGAGTGTATAATTTTTTTCGGTTAGTGATGTTTTATTTCCTGTGACTTTTTCTTTTTATATAGTGCATAATTCAACCGTATCTCCCTACAGTCCTTTAGAGGCCTAGGAGTCTTGGGGGATCCAGTATTATATATTCACTGTACGACTAACAAATTATGAATAACTCCTATCTTATCAAATATTTATTGTCCTTGACAAGCTCCTCATGATCCCCCAAGTCAAAATTTTGAATTTGCGGAATTCCCCCATCCAGTATTCCCTCAAAGTTTCAGCTGGGTCCCTTGAGCTGTTAGTTTATAACCTTAGCTTTAGATTGTGTCTTTTGATTTAGTTTAACATTCTCAGACAGTTTCAACTTATTATCTTTAGCTGTACATGAAATATTTCGGATACGCCCTTTTGACAACCTGTTGCACATAGTCTTCTTTGATTTAGTTCAACTCCTCTCTGAACACACTCTTAAGGTTTCAACTTCAAGCCCTTAGCCGTTTCTGAGATACAATAGAATTTATTTGCGCTAAAACCCCATAGGCAACGGCAAACAATATAAACAAGAACCATTACAAAGATATTGCACAAATCTTACAGAAATCGACTTCTATGATTCATCGCGAGACAAAGGAATCGTGCCAAGCTTCTGATACCCATAAACACTCATCCGCACACATTCTCACCAACCACTTAAAATCATATCCCGCCTACCAAACAACAAGTCTCCATTCACTCAGCTCCTCACATTCACACATCAAATGATAAACGCTCTCATCTGAACCTCCACACATAGGACAAAAATATGGACCTGTCATTGACCTTTCCCTCCCGATAAACTTTCTTCTTTGGCCCAGTGGCAAACTATCAGCCCTCATTTCAATTAATGACTTTATTTAATTTTTATTCAAACCCAACTTAAAGATAAAACTTCACCCCAAATCTCCTTTGACCGACAATGAAGATCCAGTGAATTCGAAAGTGAACGCTGTGCCTGTCATGCCTATATTTCCTGGTCCTCTAAGATCCTTTCAAGTAATCTACTTACTTGGCCCCCCCTTTCCTCGAGCCCTAAACCATCCACCCACATATGGCTTAGTCCACACTGATCTAATACACTCTTAATTTGGTACGGCCACCCCCTACCTGAGCTGCCCTTCAACATTTCTAAATAAGCTGCCTTCATCACCCGCACCCTAGGCATTACTAATTATTTCCCAAAGCCTAATCATGTTAATTAGCCTACGACTTCTTAAAGAAAACAAACCCAAATCACCTCTAACTACTAAACTATTTTGTGTGCTTACTTATCCCTAGCCATTTCTTATAATATCCTAATTGCACTGTTTCTAGCCTCCCCTTCACATACCCCAACCTCAGAATGTCCCTTCACATACCCCCCACACCTCAGAACCATAGTGCATTACACCTACAATTTTAGCCCTGAAAACCGCTTTAACTACTTGGATCTTTTTAATACCCCTAAGTTGACTTCTTAATACCACATTACAACATGCCTTACCTTTTTCGATCCTACTTTCTATATGGCTACTAAATAAATTTCCCTTCACCTTAAACTTAACACCTAAATATGACCATTTTCCACTAATCTAACCCTTCTATTCTTAAAACTAAGTTTAAAATCCTCCTCAAGGCTACCACATTTACGGAATACTAACACTACGGTTTTATCCACATTAAGTTCTAACTTTTTCCTGTCCAAATAATCACCTAAAATATCAAGTAATTTCTGGAGGTTCCTTTGTGAATCGGTAACCAAAACAATATCATCTGTGAACAACATCATGCAAATGTAAGCAATATCTAAACTCACCATCGGGGCCTCCTTCTTTTCCACAAACGCCACTATAGACTTTATAAACAGGGGGAATAATTTAGGAGACAATGTGTAACCCTGTTTAACACTTTTATATCCTCTTACTACCCTTGAAACTTGCCTACCAACTCTCAAGACTGCTCTAGTAAACCTAAACATTTGAACTAAAACTAACACAAATGGGATCGGGAAACCTATTGCTAACAAACATTCCATTAATAGAAACCTACAGAAGTTATGAAAAGCTCCTTTAATATATATAAATGTCATGTAAAACCTTCCGTTTTTAGCACTAGTATATTTATTACTGAAAGCCTGCAGACTAAATATATGATCAGTCGTCCCAAAGCCTTCTCTAAAACCCACCTGAACCTTATCCAAAACATCCCTATTTTCCAAAGTATAAACACATGCAACAAGTACTGAAAAAACCTATCCTCTCCACACAAAAAAGTGACCCTTTGTCTGCGTCTCCGGAGACGATTTCATACCTATACGAACCTGGTGTCTAAATTTTCCAAGTTCCTTAGGTGATTATACTTGTTCCGTAGGTGATTATACTTTGATGATCACCTACGTAACCTGTTCCGTAGGTGATTAAATAAAAAAAACAAGTTTTTTAAACTGAAAGTAAGGAGCGACATTAAAACTTAAAACGAACAGAAATTATTCCGTATATGAAAGGGGCTGTCCCCTCCTCAACGCCTTGCTCTTTATGCTAAGGTATTTTATTGTTTTAAAAACTAAAGTTGTGAGACAGAGTCAAAGTTTAGCGTAAAGAGCGAGGCGTTGAGGAGGGGACAGCCCCTTTCATATACGGAATAATTTCTGTTCGTTTTAAGTTTTAATGTCGCTCCTTACTTTCAGTTTAAAAAACTAATTTTTTTATTTAATTTCTGATAATTTTTCTGCAAACAAAATTTGCATAAAAATTTTACTTTTCTTTTGCTAAATGGCTGTCTCTAAATTTGGTTCTGACGTAATTTACAAATTAACTTACCTAACGAACTTCTATATTCGTATATTTTTCTTCTGGCAAAAAATACAAATTTTCAGATTTTTGCAGGTATGAGCTTGAAACCTATGTTATAGGGTTTTATGATAAAATGAATCTGACGGTGTGATTTTCATTAAAAAATTTTCACTTTTAGGGGATGTTTCCCCCCCTCTGTACAAAATCAGGTGAGTTTTCTGAGGCTCGTAGCCTTTGATGAGTAATACTAAACTTAATAAAATTCATATATTTAGAATCAGCATTATAAGCCCATTCTTTTGATACATTTATTGACATCAAAGTTCCGTTTTAAAAGTTTCGATAACTATTGAGCCGTATCGCTTGTTTTTTTTTTATTGTTTTTTTTTATTACGTATATGTTATTACGTATATGATGGGGTTCTCCCCTTAGTCAATACCACGCTCTTTACGTTAAAAGTTAAAAAAAATTTAATTCACAAACCCCTGAATCACAAAGGCCGTTTAATTAGAATAGATAGCTCTTTTGAAAGCACTAAAAAAAACTGTAGCGTAAAGAGCGAAGTATTGACCTGGGAGAGAACCCCCTCATATACGTAATAATTTCTGTTCATTTTAAGTTCTAATGTTGCTTCTTACTTTCAGTTGAAAGTACTTGTTTTTTTTAATTTAATTTCTGATCGTTTTTTAAATAATGCTTGGGAATCAGGCGCCCCCTTCATAGAAATGTCCCTTACCCCAAAGAAACATCCTCCACGGAAAGATTCTCCCGAGTAACCCCCTTCTCCAGCCCCCTCCCCCCCCCACCAGAAAAAAATTCTTCCTGAAAATGTCTGTATACTTCCCAATAGCCAATACAATATGTAAGCAATGGGCAAAGTTCATAACTTGCAGCCCGTCCCCTGGGAACTATGGGGGATTAAGTCATCTTAAAAGACATATTTATTAGATTTTCGACTATGCTAAACACAATGGCTATCTCAAAATTTTAATTGGGTGACTTTGAGAAAAAAATGAGCGTGGGAGGGGGCCTAGTTGCCCTCCATTTTTTTTGGTCACTTAAAAAGGGAACTACAGAACTTTTAATTTCCGTTCCAATGAGCCCTCTTACGATATTCTAGGACCACTGGGTCAATACGATTACCCCTGGGAAAAAAAAAAAAAAAACAAATAAAAACGCACCCGTGATATTTATTATGGCAAAAAATACAAAATTCCAAATTTTTGTATATAGGAGCTTTAAATCGCTGCAGTAGGGTTATATGATATTCTGAATATGATGGTGTGAATTTCATTAAGGTTCTATAACTTTTAGGGGGTATTTCCCCCTTTTTTCGAAAATCAGCAAAATTTTCTCAGGCGCGTAACTTTTGATGGGTATAATTAAACTTGATGAAACTTAAATTTTTGAAATCAGAATTAAAATCTGATTCTTTTGATGTATCTATTGGTACCAAAATTCCGTTTTTTAGAGTTTCGGTTACCATTGAGCCGGGTCGCTCCTTACTTACAGTTCGTTACCACGAACTGTTTGATTATGCTTTGATCAAATGTGTTCTGAATTAAAGAGACGGATCCTGATATAAAGCTTGTGATTAGAATTATGACAATGAAAAAATGAGGGTGCTTTATTGCGGAGCATATTTAAATTAATGCCTTCTATTTTGAAATAGTTTCACCTTACCCTATTAGATTTTATGTGATGTTTACCGACACCCATTTATCACGCCTATATTTACGATTTGAGAGTGCTACGCGTAAATACTCGTATATCGAATGGAAAATTGCTTTGATTATTGTAATTGTTTTCATCTTCCTCTAATCTATCCCTTTTCTCAATGTTATTGACGTCAAAACTTGAAAATATGACAATTTATTTCGAAAGTATTTATTTTTCCTGTCATTGCATTGCAACTGGATTAAAGAAATTAGCCGCGTAAATTGTATTGATAGTATTTGATAGAATCTACTTTTATTTAATTTGGTTCAGAACCGTACGAAATTTATTTCTTGTGTGTCCCCTAAGCTCCTTGATTGGAGGCCGGGATATGCTGATATAGGCCCACTATATTCTTCGGAAGGAAAGCAAAAAAAGCACACACATATGGGATGCTTTGTTTCATGAGCAGCTTTTACATGTATTTTTATTGTTGTGTGCTGCAAAATTAATTATAGTACGGAGCACTCGTCAACTGATTCAGATTTTTTTTTTTTTTAGTTTCGCACAAATTTAGCTCGCTTTTTCAGAGCTTATTTGAAACCAGATTAGTCCTATATACGAGTAATACGAAACAGACGGATAAAAGTGTGCTTTATTTGGAATGAAAGTAGATCATCAACATAAAGACAATGATTTCCTCTCCTTACATACCGAAATAATTTGCGATGGTTACTTCAAGTAGACCTGCAAACCTTAAAGAAATTCCAATTTCCAGACTGGAAATCTATCCGTAGTTCCAGGCAGTAATTGTTGCTTTGATAGAAGCTCATTAAATAATGGAAAGAAAAATGAAAACAATGTAGTTTGTTGTAAAACAATTTCGTTTGAAAATCAGTATGCTATTCTCATCAAAGAAAAAGCTAAAAAGCAAAAAAGACGAGGGGGAATTACTATTGATTGATAAAAACAAACATATGACTTTCTTGTGAAAAATACTACCCCGAAACGTTGGAATGAGTTTCAAGAACAGTTAGGATAATGATAATCTTGATCAGAAGTGGGTTTGCAGATGTGGTTTAATGATACATGACCGCTGTATTAATAGTTCTTCCAATTTTTTCTTTTTTTTTTAATTGCAACAGAATAAAAAAAAACAAGAAAATAAATAATCCCAACTTATTAGTTCGCTGAATAATTTTCCATTCCAAAATCATAATTGGCAATCATTCCATAAAATATTTTTCATTTCTGTAAAATAGTTTTAAGAGAATCGCTAAAAGTACTATTGCTTTAGAAAATTCTTTTTAGAATAATCCTAAAACGTTTTTAGCAAATTCAAACAATATAAGAACAAATAAATATAGTTAACCACGGAATAAAAAATATTTAAAAGTAAATCCTTTTAACTTAGCTGATTTTATTTTTTCCGCATAGAGCACTTCTTTCCATCTTCTGGTTTTCAAATTTAGCGATGTAGAAGATACGCATTTGAAAAAAATACTGTACAAAACACTCGCGAGGAAATAGGTCACACGAAATTGAGATTAACAGTTGGGACGCTCTTTCCCATGCTCGTCGTACGATTCCCTCGTTCCAGCAGTGCGTCATTTCAGTCTGGATGATGTACTCTAGTTTTTTGCAGTACTCAATCAAGGAGATTGCAGGAACAAAAAGGTTTGAGAAGTCTGAATTGGCTTCTTCATAAGCTTTCATCCGCATGAAATCAAACACTGAATCAAAAAGAGAAATACCTGATTCAAATAACCCAGTTCTACACTTATCACACGAATGCTTTTCCAGAATCTTTTTTGCAGAATACCCCACTGCGTATGCAAAATTTGATTCCTCTGTTAAGGTGAAAACCTCAACATTCTCATCAAAATCAAACTCGTGAGGCTCATGGATATCGCTGCTATCACGTCCGGCTTGCACAATTCTTTTTGCATGAGGGTTAACTGATGAAAAAACTTCGGATAAAAGAGAATGATGGAAAGAAAGTGCTTCACAATTCACCGTCGAATTTGAAAAAACCGAAAAGCTTCTAAACGTTGCTTGTTTGTAAAGGCAGGAGAATTGCGACGTAGTAGGCTTATCGTTTAAACCCCCAGAGCGTCGTAGTAAGCCGTAGAAATGATCTAGACTATCCTGGTTAAGTATCCTCGTGCAAACATATTTAAACCCATGCTTCATCAAATCTTCTGATAGACCGAGGATGGCAGAAATAGTCAGCTGCCATCCCTCTATGCAATAGATTGTTTTCCCAACATCTTTCCCAACACTATTAACAAATTTTAAATCGCCTAAAAATGAACTTGTTCTTTTTTAGGCGATTTACAAATTGGGCGTCTATACATTTTTTTTTCTAAAAATCCAAAAGAATTAACGCAGTCGAACAGCTTATCAAAGAAATTTACAACCTTTGCTGTTCCTGCGGCCTTCGGATGTAACAAACCTTTACTCACGTAAAAATTGATCCCAGCATACACTGAGTGGCTGAAAAGCGCCTGAGTAGCGACTTTAACCCTCATTTTGTCGAGATTTGCTGGACATATATTACGCTTTTGAAGTTTCGGTGCTGTCCTAAATCGATGACGTTTATCCACCTTGAAAAAACACACAGTGTCTCTCCAAGACGCCTGCCACTGTTTACTTAAAATGATATCATACTTTAAGAGATTGTTTCGGACACTTTTCAACAAGAGAGGGGGATCGTAAATGAAATACACTTTTTCACCATTTCTAAGAAAAAAAGGATTTTTTTTCGTGACGCCGAGATCCTTTTTTAATCCTCGGTAGTTTCCACCCTGGTCTAAAACTATTGCCTTTACGGTAATCCCTACCTGTTTACACCTATCTATCGCCTCAAAAATAACATTTCTTAGTTTCTCACCTTTGAGGCCTGAAACACTATAAAAATACGCAAGTGGTTGTTTCCAGTGCGTTTTTAGTCCCTGCAACATGACCACTGTAGCGTATTTGAAGGGTCCTAACGGACCAAGTCCTTCTACCCTATCACGGCTACGATCATACTTCAGTCCAGGTTTTAGAAACATATCGTCAACGGCGATGGTGCAAATATTTCTGTTTCATCCATTCCTGCAGTTTTTAGCTTCAGCATATCAAAAACACTTTCGTTAAAACCTTCTACCACTTCAACACTCGAAAGGCACCTCTGTAGAGTACGCACCGATGGAAGGTAGAAAATTTTCTCACGAAGCAACTTTTTGTACCCGTTCGGAGATAGGAAAAAAAAACACCAAGCCCGTTCTTTTTTCTTCCTCAGTAAATCGTCTTTTTATCATGGATCTTCTAATTTGGCACTTAAATATAGAAAGCGCGATTCTGGATAGGTGACTCTCAACATAATGTAACGCTTCTTGTTCGGATTCAAAACCTGTCTTCGCATTTTTTATTGTACTTTTGAGCGCGATAAGTGACCTTTTACATCGTTTTATTTTCTTCTCTTGGCGCTTTATTGTCCGACTTATTGCCAGCTTTCGTGGGGTATATTTACTCCCGTTGGTTGACTGATTTGTATTGTTTGACATTGGAGATGAAAATATTGCATGGTCGATCATATCAATTTTTGCATTTCTTGCATTTCTGGGTGTGCTTAATGTTGGTCCGTTTATTTTGCGACTAGTTTTTGGCGTACCTATCTCAGCTTGGGACGAGGCTTGGGATTCGAAAGCTTATCTACCAAAAAAAAAAAAAAAAAAAAAAAAAAAAATGGGTTGAGCCAAGAGACATGTACAAACACTTATCGAAATATCCTATTTACTTTCCATTTCAAGTCCCCTATCGAAATTTTGAACACACGAAAACTAACAAAGCCATAGGCAATATTAATTAACAAAGCATTACTGACTCACAAAATATCAGCATAAATCACAGTGCCTCAAAGACATTATATTTTATACCTGTCTCACTTTCTGCACTATTTCCTATCTCCTATCCTCTTATCAAGCGCAGAGAACGCAGAACTACTTATTAAAATATAGAACAAATGCAGGATAAGCAAAGATATTTACGATATTAGATATATTAGATATATATATATATATATATATATATATATATATATATATATATATATATATATATATATATATATATATATATATATATATATATATATATGTATATATATAAGAGATGTATGGATATTGTAGGATCGCTGCAATACTATTGCGGCTAAAAAATGAAATCTAAAAACTAAGACTGATAGAAGGGACTTAGCTCTAAATTAGTGAGTGAATAGTCAGAGAAAACACCTAACACTAGGGTATTTCTGTAAGCAAATTGGGAAAGGCAACACATATGGGTACATGAACAAGACAAAAAGGAATACTCTATGAAACCAGGGGGTAAATTAGGGGGGGGGGGTACAAATAAAACAACAATTTACGGGCCTTAATCTTACCATGTTCGTTGTCAGAACCAAGAGCAGCAGCAAGCTCAGATGACAAGAACCGAACACGAGAGACCCCTTGGGGGGTCAAAATTGGCAAGAGCTTTATTAGATCAGTGGTCATGCTCACCCAGTCTTCCAATTCAAATACAGCATCACCTTGAAAATAAAAATGAAATATTGGAATATCATCCTGAGTATTGACAAGTTTGCATTTAAGGTTAAGGCTCAGCCAGCGTCCTGCTGAAAAAATTACAATTGGTCATTACTAATTATCGTAATCCAGTGACGGAGAAACAAAACGAGGGAAAGGTCGAAAGCTGTTCTTTTCATTGTGCGTAGCACAGACGCGCGCGAATTTGTTCACTATTCTTTTCACAATGAGTATACAATATAGGCGAAAATCTCAATAATGTTCAAAACTATAGATAATGTGGACAAGCTCCATTCCCCAATCAAAACAGCAAAAGCCAAAAAAAAACTATAACCATTAACTTACTTTCTTTCCAAGGAAGCCTTAATTACTCCTTCGATGCATATAGAATCCAGGGACTTTCCCTCCATCAAATCACAGAAAAAAAAAATAATGGCAAAATCATGAGCGGTTATATTCAAAATAGCCTTTTTTTTGTTTCTAAGTGTTAATTATGTCTTTTTCATAAAGTAGGGAGAAAGAGGAAATAACTGGCTGTAAACGAGCATGAGTAATCACGAGCACTATTAGATTTATTAACTAATTTACTAAACAAGAGGTACCACTAAGATTAACAAGTTCAACGGAATTCAGGTTGTGTGAGCTGCTACCGATGTCAGTGAAGGCAATGTCACCTGTAAGAGTGGAAAAAACTTATTGTTATTACTGCGACATATCTTATCTACTCTAATCTACTTCTATAAGAAAGAAGAAAATAAAAAACGATGTACAAAGAGGAGAGAAGAGAGGGAGAGATGGTGAGGGGTGTAGAAGTTATATTGCATAAAAGCTCGACTGAATATGCAGGTTGGCGCAGTGCAGCACTGAGCCCTGCTCTAAATGCTCAGATAGGCTGAAATATTCGGATAAATAAAGAACTATAGGAGTATGTTAGCAACAGAAAACTAAATATAAACGTAAGGTCCGGATTCGATGTCAAAGATGCAAACGCACATTTCTTTTGTAAGATGCATTGAACACAAATAACCATTCTAGGTTAGGTAGGAATTCTTATGATTAAATTGGATTCTATAGAATGCTACGTCAGTGACGCTTTTTCACAAAAATAAGGAGGGAGAGGAAAAAAAACAATCTGTTAATGAGCAAAAGTGGTACTTTTTCATTTACTAAGTTTACTAACTAATTAAGCACTTACCACTAACATTCACAACTTCAAACGAAATCGGGTTGTACTGGTTGCTATTGATGTCGGTAAAGGCAATGTCACCAGTGCAGAGAGTCACCAACTGAAATAAATACCTTGTCTTCAAGAAGTCGGATAATAGTTGGCGCATAATAATGTTGCCTGAACCTTCCAAACCTGGCTTGTTAAACCAGCTAAAAACATTTATTTGATTAGGTCGCGAATCTATTTTAGCGAATCTCAAGCAATAGCTTATCCTTGGCGTACAGTCCTCAAAAAAGAGGAGGGAGCGCTGCACTTTTTCACCCTCACAAAGCTACCATCTCGTAATAGCTGATGCCTCAAAGGTTAAAAATTAAGCAGATGAAACCGAGAGCCTTTTTTTTCGTAGGAAAACAAGTGGATTACTTTCCCCATGGATCGCATTTCTCCGACTTTCTCACCCAACTACACCACTGATAGCTAATGAACATACATAAAGTCTTACTTTGACCGTCACCGACTAAATTAAACGGGATGGCGTTTGGCTTCAAGACATTTTTTTAGCTTAGTAATATCTGCTGCCATATAATGCCCTTCCTTGAAATGCCTCGTGCATATGAAGAGTCTTTTTGCCACTTTCGAATTTTCCAGTAAATCCTCACGTCTCACAGCTCTAAGTCATTCGTCCCTTCTGTAAGAAATAATAAAAAATAACAAATATTCAGATTTGGCTTGTCCATTTCAGTTGATTCTTCTTCAACAGTAATTCACCGCTTCATATGGGACATAAGAATTACAGCTATCTTGAAGAGAATCCAATTTCGGCCACCAAGAGCCAATATCATCAATGTTAAAAAAAAAGCCAATAATTCAGAAGATACAGAGTTCACATTTTTGTCTCGTTTTTAGAGACTATCAATAAGAAAAAGCATAAACCGGCAGAATGCGGGAAAAAAATTCCAAAAGAATGCTCTTTCTTATGAGGAAATGGAAACAATAAACAAAAAATATATTGTCTAAGACGAAACTTGGATTTCGAGAGGCTTAAAACGTGCTAATTTTTTCTGCATAACTTTTTTGTGCTTTGAAACTTCGAAATATTGGAGTTTACCATTAAAAGCTGCACCTTCCGATAAATTGATCATAAGTTTGGGGGTAAGTAGCCAAAGTATTTGAAATTGAGCTATAATACAGCTGTGATTTTCCGGTCATTTATCGTCTTTATAATTAGGGTAAATTGTAAAATCTTTCCCTTAATCTTTCTTGTTTGCTCACTATTTCTCACTGAGTAGGCTACAGCTTTGAATTAACCCAATAAAACGTATATAACTACGGCCCATTTCCAGATTTCTCATTAGCCTATAACCTATAGCCTAGACTAGGTCAGTATTTGCTAGTTTTCGGCTCCCTCGTGGTTCGGGTCTAGGCCCCGGGGCCCTATCCTGAATCCCTCCGTCTCCTCGAAAAGTTTGTTTTATAGAATCTAGGGGATGGAAGGAATCCCACCATTCTTTAATTTTCTAAACTTATATTTTGATAGGGTTTGATATTGAATTCTAAGTAGATCGTTGTATTTTTATTTCTTAGCTATCTCATTGTGATACTAGAATAGAACTTTTCTGAAGTTTGAAAAAAAAAACATTTCAAACATTTCATAGCCTACCTGTTATTTGGCACAGCAAGTAATTTGACTCCTTTTCCTTTTGCATTTTCTCGATTAATATCGCACCCTTCGGAAAAGCATCGAATGCTCAGTCTGGTTGTTAGCCGGCAGCACTTAATAATAATCAGTTTTCTAAGCATAATACTTCTTCTTCATATCCATATCGCACGATTTACTGTTTAATTTCAACCTGCTAATATTCGATAATTTTCCAGTCACTCATCGCCTGAATCACACTTACCCTAATTTATTGGCTCGGAGCGATTAAGTAGTACAACATTTCCCCTCTAGAGGCACGCGGGGTCACTTTGGGAGAGTTTTGTCAGTACTTTGTATGTGTTTATACTTTTTTCAAGACTGAACTAGGGAAGCTTATCTGACTTTATAATCGTCAAACTAATAATCCTACTATTATCCATGGTGCAGAGAAACTTCAAGGCTAGTTAATTTTGGAAACTACATAGAGGTGGTAGCAAGGCGGCACGAATAGGGAGTTATTATTGACCTTGAAATTTCAAGGACAGCTTGCAAAATTATGAAATAGAAGGAGTTACTGTCGAGGATAGGTGTTCACCTCACGTGGCATGTGCTGCAATTAGTTGCTGTTAGTATTAGTGGTGTTATGCGCAAATACTTTCTGATTTTGTAGATCACAAATTCATTTTAAAAATAAAAATGTGAAATATTGACTACTCTACAGGAAAATTACTTGACAGATGTAGCTATCCATTAAAACGTATTCGTTCAGACTAAATTGCCATCAGTTGATGCTCCTTTAATTGACATTAATCCCATTTACTATGTATAATATTCTGGATTGGCCGGAAAAGGTCATTCAACCACCATTAGACAGATTGTTTGCGCATCAGTCGTAGATTTTATTGCGACTGATACTGCTATTGATTTTTGTAAGTTGTAAAACGTGATCTTAAATGGCCGAAAAAACGCACTTCTATTTATTTTTGTTATCCCAACCCCCTGCTCTTCCAAGGGTTGAATCTGTTATACCTAACAGCGATTTCGTCCTCTTTTACGGAAAATGACGGTTAATTGCAGCCTAGTCTGGCTGGCTCCTAAACCAGACAGGCAAGGGTGCAACCTCATACGTAAAAGCGGATTCGTCCTCATTTAGGGAAAATGACGGTTAATTGCAGCCTAGTCTGCTGGCTGCTAAACCAGACAGGTTAAGATGCAACCTCTATAACTCTGGACTTTTTGTGTATATTGGAATTCCAGGGAGCCGGCGTCCCTCCTACTGAATAATTCCCCCACATGGAATGAAAAGCCCCGGAGAAATTACAAAGTACGTACCTCACAATGTCGATCAGATGTCCTAAGGGGTAACAAAAGGACCAGATGTCAAAAACAGTTTTGGGACAGGGGCCAGTTTTGGAACAGGTTTGATTTCCACTCACTTTCAACTTAAAGAAAAAGGACTAGAAGTCTCATTTTGCGATCGAATGAGCATCCTCCGAATTTTCTATGACCATGAATGAAGGTTGGTATGAGAAATGGGCAGCTGCCTTCCTATACGGAATATATTCTGCTCATTTTGGGGTTTAATGTTATTCTTTACTTTCATAATAGCAATGTTGACCAGATATATTCCCGAAATTCATGAGGGATTATATATCAATTTCCCCAAGGGTACTGCAAGGACCCCCCCCCCCCTATATTGCACAAAAAATTTTCTGGCATTTACTTTAATGCTTTATTTTACTGAGGGTGGGGAAGGGGGAGGGTGAGATACCTAAAGGAGTGCTTTTCAGTGGCCTAATTTTCTAAGCCTCGTTGAGCCTTCAGATAAAAATAAAATGAGTTTTTGGGACTTGTTTCCTAGTCCTTCTTGGTTCTCATGTATATTTTCCGTCTACGCCTTTATTATTGGTACAGAGGGGGAGGGGAGGAGTAGTATTGACCAAGTTGATTCAGCTTATGTTTAATGAAATTGTGTATAATGAAGTTTAATTTCTTATCTGCTATTATGAAGGAGTGTCGGTGTGTCGTTTCTGAGTGGGGAGAGGGATGGGTACCTCAAACCGTTTGGGGGGAGGTGTTTTTTAGACCCTAATTTCTGTTCGTTCTTTTATTCCCGAACTTTTTTTTCGTTCAAATAATGAATATTTCTCCCGTTTTTCATGTCTTCGGGGTAAGAATTATAATATCGCATTCTAGTTTAATTAGTGGCTTTTGATTTAATGCAACATCACCCTCAACATTCTCTGAAAGTTTCAATGAAATGCCATTAGCCGTTCCTAAGATATTTGATTGAATATTCGGACACTTAGCAACTCCTAAGATGTTGCAGATACGCCTTTTTTGATAACTTAGATGCAGATAGTGGCTTTTGACTTAGCTCAACATGTCGATCCACAGTCCCTGATATTTCACCTCAATACTCTTTGTTTTTTTTTTTGACACACCCAGGATCAAACATTCCCCCCTTTCCCATTGATAAATCCTGCATGTTAAGAATGGAAAAACTGTAAACTTTATATTTTTCCCCGGGGGTTGTGGGGGGATTGCATCCCCGGAGGCTAGCTATTAGACCTTTGAACCGTTTTGAATAAAATGCCTCTTAAGAGTTTTATCAGTATAAGGGGGCCATCTAAAAGGGAAAGAAGAGGGGGCTGGCTGCCTTCCGTTCCCTTTTCAACTTCCTTCTCAACATGACTTTAAAGTTCCACCTTAATATGCTTAGCCATTCCTTAGATATTGCTATTGTACCCTTTTGACAGCCGTCCTGCATACAATGTGTTTTGATTTTGTTTGACACTCTCCTCAACATTTTCTAAGGGTTTTACCTTTATACTCTCAGCCTTTTTGGAGATTCAGGATCAAACATGCCCCCTTTTCCGAATAATCAACATTATATGTAAACAATGGTCAACTTATATAACGTAGAATACTTGCCCCAGGGGATGTGGGGAGTTATTTCATCCCTGTAAAGATAGTTGTTTGAGCTTTCCACTATTTTGAACAAGATGGCTGTTTAAAATTTTTTATCAAGTGTCTTTGCGGAGATTGCAGCTAACAAGTGCGTGGGAGGGGGACTGATTGCCGTCCGACTATTTTTAACATCCTCCTCAACATGCCCTGAAAGCTTCAACTTAATACCCTCAGCCGTTCTCGAGATATTGCAGATACTCGTTTTTGAAAAAACTAGGTGCACATATCATCTTTTGATTTATTTAAACATAACCCTGAACATTCTTCGGAGTTCCACCTTATTATACATTACCTTTATGAGCTGACTCAAGCAGGTGAGTTGAACCTTCAATTTCACTTCTAATGAACGTCCAAAACTGTCCAGGTGAAGTATGGGAGGGGATCCACCGGGGGAGACGCCTAACATCGGAATTTCACTAGCTATTGAAATCTGCGGCAGTTTCAAGTGCTTGTGATGTTATTACAAACATCTCATAGCGGCACATATTCGACTGACGTCAATGCAAATGCGCACGCTCCTCCTTCATCCCGATCGGTTTTAAGCTTCACGCTTTGCCGCCTCCTCTGGGCTTCAAATTTTTCTTTGAATCCTTTCTTATTACATCTTCCCAACCTATTGAGGAACGACCTGCTTTTTGTCTTGTCCCATGTGGAAGACCTAGAGGTGTGGTTTTTTGTGGCAATGCATCATGTGAAAAATGTAACCAAGCCATCTTAACTTTTCTTTCATGATAGCCCCGAAAAGGGGAATCGATCATGCTTTGTCATGCAGCTTATTATTATCATGCACTTTCTGCAGCTTATTATAAAGTGCTTATGCACTTTTTGTAGCTTTTTGCAGCTTATTATCATGCGCTTTTATCATACAGCTCATTGTTTGATATTTAATCAGTCAAATGAGTGCCTAAAAATATGCTTAAACAATTCCTTTGGAGAGCATCTTTTATATCCTTATCAACCTTTTGAAGCACCCATATTTCACTGATATTCTTGACTGCTGTTGTTACAGTGACTTTCAGTATTCTAATCCAAATTCAAATACTTATCTTCCCATTCTTCGAAACTTTTCTCAACTGAAAAAACAACTTCTGCTTTCTACTTTTCACACCTTCAGTGCATCCACCATTTTCACTAATAATGCTACCCAGGTAAGTGATGCTATGCACTTGATCAAATATCTTGTTGCAAAACATCACCTCTTTAGTTTCCTTTAGTCCCCCTGATATTAGTATTCAATCTATTCTTGCACCCTGAAATATGTTAAGCTTTCCAAATATTATTCAATTAAATAATATTTTATTTGGGACATGAAAATAAGCTGGATAGCCTCATTCTATAAGATTTGTATCTTTCGATTAGATATCATGTTTCTTATAGCATCTGCAATGTCTGCAGTAAATGTTCTTGCCTAATTAAGTGTGGGTGTCGAATTGGTTGTTAATCATGACTTTGAAAATACATGCCAACTTTCATTAACTGTATTTCCTTCTCAAACCTTTGAAGTTCGAGCAGTAATCTTCCTGTTCTTCCAAACTATTTTCAACCACAAAAAAAAAAACACCCTATGCCTTTATTTTATTTTTCACAACTTCACTGCATTTGTCATCTTTAGTAATGATGCTACGCAAGATATTCTTATTAACTGAAGTCTAGAATTGCTTCTGTATCCACATAAATCTTGTTGTAATAATAATAATAGTATTGTATTACCCGTCAAAAGCAAACAAAAGAGAAGGATTAAGTACATAAAATACAAGAAAAAGAAGAGTAGGCCTAGACACAAAGTATCTGTAATTAATACTCACAAGCACGAAAAGACTGGTTAGACCATGGCGAAAACAAACACACCGAGTTCTGCTGGCGGAGGATTTAAAACCACAGACGGTTTCTAATATTATTATTAATCTATCATTATTCAAAATTAAATAAATTATGTTAATATTTTATAAAAAAAACGTTTATAAACATTATTATAAACGTTGTCGTATTTCTTTTCATCTATTCTTTTATTCTATAGGGCTAGAGTAAAACTGTTTGCTCATCAAGCACAAATATAAAAGATGGGCCTTTCGGGGGGTGGGGGGGAATAGCTTCAATTAATGAAATAATTCATTAGATTTCCATTATTATGATCACAGTTTATAGAATTATCCAGTATGATCATTCTCTATCTCACCCATTATAAAAACCCGGACCGGGGTGCGAGTGCTCCGGAGAACGTTTTTGCAGATATAAACATAAGCGAAGTCAGATCTTTTCATGGGTAGACAAGTCAGACTGTGATCTAATCGGAAACAAGTGGAAACCCGCTATTACGAATAATGCACTTTGTTGGAAACAATCGGAAACATCGATCCCGCTAACGCAGAAATAAGTGGGAGGAGCTTTTTGTTCGCACCGAGAACGAAGACCAGAAATGATCTGCGATAAGCTTACTGTCTATAAACTGTGATTATGATCTATCATTAGCAAATTGCTCAGTTATCTAAAACTCAACCGCCTTTTTAGGCAGAATCTAAAGTTTACTATCCAACACTTGTTAAGCGTCGTTATACTGGTTCTGCGTTCGTATTTAAGGAAAAAATGACCCAAACAGTACTTCTCAAGTATCCTTTTCGAATTAGTTATAAAAATGCCAGTTGCAGTAGAACATTAAGTAATTCTTTTCATGGATGTACGGTATAAAAAATAAATATAAAAAAATAAATAAATATAACTTTGTATTGAGAAAGTTAAAGCAGATGGTCAAATTGACCAGCAAATTTGTGAAAAGTTATTATTCTCACCCTCCCCCCCCCCAAAAAAAAAACATTTTAGCTCCCCCATCCATGAAAATGAGTTTAATTACAAATTAGTTTCATGTGGCATAATAAACATAAAATATAAAAGAAAAAGTTGAAATTTAGATTTGGAATCTATGGATACTCAATGAGAGAAAAGAAAAATTACTTCATGAAATGTATCTGGTGATCCTTACAATAGTTTCACACTAAATACGCATGATTGTCACACTGATTTAGGTTCCTGAGGATGTTAACTTGTTTCAGATTGGCGGATTATTTTTAGCTAACCGGCCACGCCCCTGGCTAAAACTGATATGATTTTTTTTTAACACCAAACGGCTCACGAAAATAGAAAATCACAAAAATATTCGCACAGAAATAATTCATTGCAGCCGTTGAAGCCCAAAAACTACTAATGACACTTAAACAGTATATGAGACATACGAGATATATAGAATTTTAGATATATAAGAATTTTAATTAAAAAAGAAAAAAAAACACTATTCGCCTGCCAAAAAAGGCAATATGCTTGGAATAGTAATGTTTATTTTTAGTATAGGAATGTTAACAGACTAAATTAACTTCTTGATTCAACGAAAATATTCAAAAGGCTAGCCTGTATTAGGTTGGGCCCGCTATGCCTAATCATAGGCAGCGCAATCGCGCTGCCTATGTAAGGGACGATGTTGGCACAATGTATTATTTTTTTCCATGTCAGGCCACTTCGTATCGAAGGAGTTGTCGTAGAAACTTCGAAAAGGGCTCATTCGATTGGAAATTAGAATGGCTAGTGCTCTTTTTAATAGTTGAAAGTGATTGGAATGCAACTAACACCTTTTCCATGCCCACCATTTCTCCAAACACATCCAATAAAAATTCTGAGATAGGTATTTTGTTCAGCGGTTTTGATTTCCAGATAGAAATTATGTTTTTGAGGAGGACACTCCCCCAGAGCCCTCAGGGCAAGGGTTGCAAGTTATGCCCTGGGAGCATATAAGATTTTAATAGAAACCATTGTCGTAGAAACTACAAAAAAAGGCTCATTAGATTGGAAATTCAAAGGGCTGGTGTCCGTTTTAATAGTCGAAAGTGATTGGAGGACAACTAACCCCCCTCTCACGCCCACCTTTTCCCCAAACGCATCCAATCAAAATTTTGAGATAGCCATTTTGTTCACGTAGTTGAAAGTTCTGGAAACTAGGTCTTTGAGGATGACAACCCCCTTAACCCCTCAGGGCAAGGGTTGTAAGTTATGCCCTGGGGACATATAAGGTTTTTAAAGAAAACGTTGTCGTAAAAACTTCAAAAACGGCTCATTCGATTGGAAATTGAAACGGCTAGTGTCCTTTTTAATAGTCGAAAGTGATTGGAGAGCAACTAACACCCTTTCCGCGCCCGCCATTTCCCCAAACACATCCAGTCAAAATTTTGAGATGGCCATTTTGTTCAACGCAGTTGAAAGGTCCGGAAATTATATCCTTTTCCATGCCCACCATTTCTCCAAACACATCCAATAAAAATTCTGAGATAGGTATTTTGTTCAGCGGTTTTGATTTCCAGATAGAAATTATGTTTTTGAGGAGGACACTCCCCCAGAGCCCTCAGGGCAAGGGTTGTAAGTTATGCCCTGGGAGCATATAAGATTTTAATAGAAACCATTGTCGTAGAAACTACAAAAAAAGGCTCATTAGATTGGAAATTCAAAGGGCTGGTGTCCGTTTTAATAGTCGAAAGTGATTGGAGGACAACTAACCCCCCTCTCACGCCCACCTTTTCCCCAAACGCATCCGATCAAAATTTTGAGATAGCCATTTCGTTCAGCGTAGTTGAAAGTTCTGGAAATTAGGTCGTCGAGGACGACAACCACCCATAGCCCTCAGGGAAAGGGTTGTCAGTTATGCCCTTGGGACATATAAGGTTTTTAAAGAAAACGTTGTCGTAAAAACTTCAAAAAGGGCTCATTCGATTGGAAATTGAAATGGCTAGTGTCCTTTTTAATAGTCGAAAGTGATTGGAGGGCAACTAACACCCTTTCCGCGCCCACCATTTCCCCAAACACATCCAGTCAAAATTTTGAGATGGCCATTTTGTTCAACGCAGTTGAAAGGTCCGGAAATTATATCTTTGAGCTGGACTCTCCCCCCCAGAGTCTTCAGGGCAAGGGTTGTAATTTATGCCCTGGGGGGCATACAAGGTTCTTATAGAAAGTGTTGTCGTAAAAACTTGAAAAGGGGCTCATTCGATTAGAAATTCAAAGGGCTAGTGCCCTTTTTAACAATTAAAATTAATTGAAAGGCAACTAACCCCCCTCTCACGCCCACCTTTCCCCCAAACATTGTTGGGGGACTTGTTATCGAATTACTTTTTTTTTATATACTAGGGCACATCGTATCGAAGAAGTTGTCGTAGAAACTTCGAAAAGGGCTCATTCGATTAAAAATTGGAATGGCTAGTGCCCTTTTTAATAGTCGAAAATGATTGGAAGGCAACTAACATCCCTTCCACGCCTACCATTTTCCCAAACACATCCAATCAAAATTTCAAGATAACCATTTGGTTCAGCGTAGTTGATTTCCAGATATAAATTATGTTTTTGAGGAGGACACTGCCCTCGCAGCCCTCGGGGCAAGGGTTATAAGTTATGCCCTGGGGGCATATAAGGTTTTTATAGAAAGCTTTGTCGTAGAAACTTCAAAAAGGGCTCATTCAATTTGAAACTCAGAGTGTTAGTACCGTTTTTAATAATCAAAAATCACTGGAAGCCAACTAACCCCCGTTTCACGCCCACCTTTTCCGCAAACACATCCTTTCAAAATTTTGAGATAGAAATTTTGTTCAACATAGATGAAAGTTCTCGAAATTAGGTCTTTGAGGATGACAACACCCCCACAGCCCTCAGAGCAAGGGTTGTAAGTTATACCCTGGGGGCATAAAATTTTTTTTATAAAAAGCGTTGTCGTAGAAACTTCAAAAAGGGTTCATTCAATTGGAAACTGAAACGCCTAATGCTATTTTTAATAGTCAAAAGTGTTTGGAAGTCAACTAACACCCCTTCCAAGTCCACCATTTATCCGGACACATTCAATCAAAAGTTTGAGATAGCCATTTTGTTCAAAGTAGTTGAACGGTCCGGAAATTGTATGTTTAAGGATGACACTCTTCCCAAAGCCCTCAGGGCAAGGGTTGTAAGTTATGCCCTGGGGGCATATAAGGTTTTTGTTCAAAGCTTTGTCGTAGAACATTTTGAGAATTTGCTAAACCGAGATAGAGTTGCAGGTAAAGATATTGAGAAAATGAAAAAGGGTGTGATACCTTAGATGTGAAGGAAGATTTTTTTTTTGCGAGGAAAAATTAACAGCAGTACTAAAAGGATTAAAAAATAATAAGGCTCCAGGTGCTGATAGCGTAGTAAATGAGTTTCTTAAATAAGGTGGATCTGAGGTTAGAAATAAGTTACTGAAGATTACGAATATGATTTTTGAAAAAGGGGAAGTACCAAATTATTTTAGTAAAACCTTAATTAAGCCACTTTATAAGAAAGGTGATAAAAGTGAGCGTGGTAATTATCCAGGCATTGGTCTGGTCTCTTTAGGTAGCAAATTATTTAGTAATATGATACTTTTTAGACTGAGAGATGCCTTAGACAAATTTTTAAGAGAAGAACAGAGTGGTTTTAGAAAAGGTAGAGGATGTGTCGACCAAATTTTCACTCTTAGGTTAATAATTGAGAAGTACTGAGTTGTAAAAAACACCTTTGGTCCTTAGTTTTATAGATTATGAGCAAGCGTTCGATTCTGTTGATAGAAGAGCTTTAGCAAAGGTTTTATCCTTGTATGGTATACCAGACAAATACATTAAAGTAATTAGTGCTATGTACGAGAATAACACTGCAGCGGTTAAGGTAGGAAATGAAGTTAACATCTGGTTTTGTATTAAATCAGGAGTTAAGCAGGGTCGTGTTCTATCTCCCTTTAAGTGGATTATTTTGATGGATTTTGTATTAAGGAGCACAGGAAATGCAATAGGAGACCACGGAATCAAATGGGGAGGAAAAAGTCTCCTTGACTTTTGCTGATGATTTAAGCATCCTAGAGGAAAGTGAGATCAGAATGAATGAATGGTTTAGCGAGCTCAGGGTGCTAGAATAGGTTTGAAAATTAATGTTAAGAAGACTAAGTCACTAAGGCTAGGAATAAGTGAAGATGAAAAGGTGACGTTCGATAATAAAAAGATTGATCAAGTGGGCAGCTTCACTTCCCTTCGTAGTATTATTAGTAAAGATGGTGGGAGAAGTGAAGATGTTAAAAGTAGAATCGCCAAGGCTCAGAGTGTTTTTTCACAATTAACAAAAGTTTGGAAGAATAGGAAGATAAGTCTGCAAACCAAGATTAGAATATTAGAAGCTACAGTGATGACGGTGGTCAAATATGGCTCTGAAGCATGGGTGCTTCGAAAAGCGGATGAAGATTTGCTAGATGTTTTCCAGAGAAATTGCTTAAGGATTGTTCTGGGTACCTGGTTGACTGACCGTATTTCAAACAATAAGTTGTACGAAAAATGTGGTTCTATACCACTCTCTAGGGCTATAATAAAAGAAAGGTGGAGATGGCTAGGGCACGTTGAGCGGATGACGGATTGTAGCTATAAAAGAAATGAATGAGACAATTGCGGTAATGAAGATTGGCCGCGTCAATTCTAAAATTGTACCTTGAATCTGTGAACTTACACCTTATAAGTTCTCCGATAGCGCCACTTATAGCGCCAAGGACTGTGCCGTGTGTAATATTATGATTTAAAGCGGTGTACCGATAGCGCCAGTTCTTCCGGGGTGATTTTTCTTAGGCTACTTAATAGGCTAGGCAAGCTATAAAAATAATGAGAAAATTAAGTTTATGATCGCGCCACAGCAATGGGGAGTAATGTAAATTTATGACCACGCCAACCTCAATCATTGAGAGAAAAATAAAATATGTAATTATACAAATGTAACCTCCTTTCCTTGGGTTATCTCGGAATCAATTACCTGTTATAGTATGTAGAAATCAGATTCCTGGGGAGCGTTACCTTGGAAGTATGCGAACTAGCTATCTGGCGTGCGACTAGATACAGACATATAAAATATAATAAACGCAAATAGAAAGACAATAGTTTTATAATACATATTTAGGTGTACAGCAATGCTCGCTTCAATTGACGGCAAATAATAACCAAATCTCTACAATGACTGCATAATAATTTGAATCGCAATGCCTGAATGCCAATATAATTCTGCTCTAAATGATCCTGAATCTGATTTACGAATCTTCCAAAAAAGCACTTTTACAACCTTATTAAACTTAGTTTTTGTCCTGCGCTCTAATTGACGACTCACAATTGGCCTAAATCCTGAGGCGGGCCAAATACTCCGTCCAATAATCTGTCTTAAATATTTTTGATGATTTAAACGATCACACACTCTTATAACTTAGACTTCCTGCGAAAACATTGTATTTTGTAGTTTTTTATTACCTCTCTTCTCGGTGGAATTCAAAACTGGATAGCGCCGTGTTTTGTCTGAGGCTAAAATGCAATTTTTCTCTTTGCTGATTAAGGACATTTATTTTTTTAAACTAGATTTAAACTTAATTAGAGGAAGTCGGAATTATCTTTAGAAAGAAGGAACTTTATTTTTTTTGTATTATAAATATATCATATTTTACTCACGGTACATATTACCCTTCCCATTATTTAATGACGTCCCGTCATTAGGATTTGCTTGCCTTTGGGCTTTTGAAATGTTCGCAATTTATTAACTATTTATTCTACATAATTATTTCATATTTATGTTTTGGCTTCATCAGGAGTGCTAAAAATTTTCTCTATTACTTTTCTTATTTTATTCTATATCCCTATCTAAAATTCATCTACCGGACTAAGATTATTCATGGTTCTAGCCTAGCTACTATACTAAGGATTTTTTTTTCTACATCTAACACTGATTACTTTTACATTTCCAACAAGGTTGGGGCTATTCTACCTTTACATGAGATTTTTTTTGAGAATTCAACTTTTACAAGGCTTTTTTTATTTTGCTGTCTATATGGCACACTGCTTTCTATCTAAGCTACATTAAATGAATAGCTCGACAACGCTACACATAGCTCTATCTGGACATCTAACACTACATACAAGAACGATTTAAAAACCACAATATTGGGTTTACCATGTTCACTGGTAACATTAAAACACTTTCACTGGGGATGTTTGCTATGTAATATTAATGATAGAATATTGGAAACTTTGAGTTATCAAAGTTATTAAGAAGTAGCATATGTAAATTCACACCTATTTCATCACCTTCAAGTCTCTTTAGCGTACTCAATCCTTCGGTTGTAAATTATTGTCCTTCACTCTTTTCGTCTTGGCAAAAATTTTTAAGCATTTACGATATAGTTTCTTCATGGAACAGTTCGAGCTTGAATGTGTTCACACGACAAGCTTTTTCTAATTGTCAGCTGGGCAATAATGCTTCCAACTACAGGTTTGGGAATATGCTATCAGAGTTCATTCTCACCTGCTTTTTGACAGTTCATAGGGTGCCTTATCATTAAGGGGTCGAACACTGGGAGTGCGTTTATTTTCTTCTCAGCATTTCATTTTTGGGATATTTTAAGGCACATAGAGAATGTATTCTCATATAAAATTGTTCATTTTTGCGATTAGAGATCACAGTTCTCTTCATAAAATTGTTAGTTCATGGCTTGCGTATATTAACCTTTGCGTTGATTCCTAGGTTAATCACAGGGGAATTGAAGTTTAGATCTGGAACAGGTCGACATCAAACTATAGTGACTCCTTCAACATATTGTCTTTAACTTGTGGGGGGGTATATTGTCACTGAGGGGTTAGTCACTGGGTTTAATTTTGGTTTCTGTAATGCAATGGTTGGTTTCCAAGTCAATTTTTCAGAAATTATCTCGTAATATTTATGGGATAAAAGAAATATGAAATTTCCACATAGGTGGCATAGAATGGGTTCTGCGGGATGATCGAAAAGGATTCGACGCGTGAATCTGCGTTATATAAACAATTTTTCCGATCATCAAATATCATAACTATACAGTCAAGTGGTTCATGTGTCCATAAGGATTATCATGGGTGATATTTAGGTACTTATATCTTGTACTGATCGAGGGGGTTCTCAGGATTTATGTGATTATATAGTTCGATAATGCACTGGATACTGATATTCAAATATAATGTTACCTGTTACGTAACATGGTTCATGGTCGAGGAAACAGCGATCAAACGTAACTATTATTTTCGTAGACGAAGCTGGGATAAAAATTGCCTGGAGTGTATGGTGAGAACTCTTTGTTGGTTGAGGTTTGATGAAAATAGATGCTACTAGGTTGTATCTGCGCTGGACTACGCATTGTAATAATCGATTTCCAATATGTCGATCCGCTTTCTGTAATAAAAACAACGAGGCAGAATCACACGTTTTTTAAAACAAATAGTCATAATACATAATAAACAATACAATTAGGTGCATTTCAGGGTGAAGATTACCCTACAAAACTATTTAAGGATACACTGATTTTACTACATAAAACGACATTATTATCATGTTGGTTTCATATACATACAATTCCCATTTGGGAAATCTAAAACAGAGATGTCTTCTAATTGGTTTTGAGAAAGGAAACAACGATAAAAGGCTTATTTAATTCTTCAATACTTATTTAATTCTCTCTTAGATTGAAAACAATCCTTTAAACATAAGTTAATCTAAATTATTCATTTTGAGATCTAATTCTACAACATATTTCCTTCCTGCAGTGTTCATGCACATCCGTGCTGTTTAAGAAACGCATGTTGCAGCGTCATAACCACACGGTTTTACGCAAAAAACCTTACAATGAGGGAACAAAATATAGAAAGGACGAGTGGAGACCTTTATACCCACTGGTTTTCTAATGTCTTCCCTTTTTTTGGTATAGACGTTCTCATGGGGTTCCGGGTTTAACCTCTGAATTTCAGCTGTTTCCCCGTGTTCTTCTCTTGGTTTTCGCCTTCTTAGTCTCAGGGTTTTTCCATAATTAAAAGTCAATGGGGTTCTTATGGTCAGGGAAGTCGCGAATACGAAACATACGGCCAGTAGTATGTTCCACCAGAAATTGGTTGAGAACAATCCGTATCTATTATCCACATACGTTAATCTCTGGTCTTTATTCGTAAACAGGGGGATTTGAGAGTCTAATGCTTCTCTTATTTTTATAAGTTTTACTATCCCTTTTTTTTTTTTTATATTTTGGACCATATTGAGGTTTTCATTTCCTCATTTTCTATATTGGGAATAGTGTACGACAGGTTAATTGCCTTGAAGTAGGTTATTTCGGGATTTATTACCTCTGTGCTCATGGTGATTACGGGGTTCGAATAGTTGCCTCCCTAGTTATGCATTAACACCCTAGTTTCCTAATTACTGTATACGCACTTTGCAACAATATTTCTGTCTTGTAACCTGGGTTTATTCCTTTTGTATTAACGTAACAATGCATAGTTCCAACAGTTTCTCTTGGAACAGAAAATAACCAAAGATCATTTCTAAGGTGTATGAACATTTCTCGTTTAGTAATTCCTATCATGGCTTCGCGTGAGTTCGGTATTTATTCCTGTTGGGTGTCTTTCAAAAATATATCTAACATACAAGATCCAGATTTGACATTATAAATAGGTAACGTAAGTTGGCATACTAAGTTTTTGAAAAGCACGCACTCTTTTAAGTCTTGCGGATTGGCTAGGGCGTATTTTCGTCTATCTTGATCAACAAGTAAATACTCTGCTTCAGGTGTGATAGTCATAAATGAATTTGTTTGCTTTATGTTAGCAGGGAAGGTTGAAATTTTATACAGGTCGTAAACGGATTGTTGGTTTATCAATGGAATTGTTACTACCGCAAATAGCTGTTAATTTATTTCCGTGATGTGGGCTTTTAGTTTAGTATAGTAAAGGAATAAATTTGATACTCATGGATCTACGGGTAAATGTAAACCAAACTTTCGTTTCGTATTTATTCCGTCTAATATACGGTTTAAGTTAGAAGGATCTACTAGGTCGGAAGACAAGGTTCCTCCCGCGAGGGCAAATAATACAAACTTGAATTTGCTAACATCTGTCGCCAAATTTAGTAGTGACATGGTAATTGTATCGAGTGATACAATGGTAAAGCTCGCGTCTATCACCACGCGGTTCACTTCGTTCCTTAAATAATTCATTACGTTTATATTTTTGAGATTCTTTTAGATATCATTTCAATTTTATCTCTCTGGTAATTTGCTACACTGGCTTGTATCTCCTGAACGTGTAATGTTACGTTCATGGCATTATTCATTTTTCTTACACCTTCCCTCAGGCTGTTTAGGTCTTCCTCCGTTGTCAAACCAAAAAGGCGAGAGGCGAGTTCTCCGATGATGGGAATTAGCCTTGTAGACCTACGGTGTTTATTCCTTCGAAGGAATACTTCAAAAATCTTCGTGGTACTATGTTTTAACTTTTGTATTTCCGTATTGAGTAATTCAAATAATGCTTGTAGTCTTTGTCTATATAATATTAAATAGGCTTGATGAGTTGAAACTCTTTAGGCGTTTTTCTCATTTAGATTGGGTAATGGTTGCTCGTTTATCATTGCGTAAATTCCATCGTAAGGTTTTCCTTTCCTTGTAGTCATTAATTTAGGATTTTGCATGGCTTTCATTTTAGTAAAGTCTCTCGATAAGTATTCAATATTATCCACTGATCTTTTTCTTCTGTCTTCCTTGGTGCTCGTCCCAAGTGCCATGTCGACTTCCGCCATTTTCTTATCAAAATCATTTATTACGAATTTTGATTTTTGTTTGGAAACAGCTGAAGTTGGAAACTCTTTATTATCTTTACTATGCATTATTTTACTGGCCTGTAATCCTCTGTTCTATCTAGGGAGTTCAAATATCGATTCTTTGAGTTCATTCGTGTTTCTTTCTAGTCTAGTTACTTGCAGAAACAAAGTCTCAAAGGGTTTGCGGTCAGATTTCATAAGAGTTTTTCTTACGACATTACTAGATAGTAATACTTTTCGATTCTTGATTGTTACTCCATGTTTTACAAGGCTTTGGGCTAGTATCTAAGCAGTGATGTCTGTGATTATTTATTGAGGAGTCGTCTTAGTTTTTGTTGCTAGAACCGATTTACTATTAATTCTATCTCATTTTTTGCAAATATTGTTGTTCCAATACTTTGTTATTATTATATTTTTTCAAAAGCACTTTAATTTTTAACTTAGGTTATTTTTTTATTATATAATCGTTTTGTGGCATTGGCCAAAGAAAACTGATTTGTAGGCGTAAAACAGAATAGATATTTTAGGATTAGATAGGTTATGGAAGTAAAGTTGGGACTTCCAAGCTTTATTTTGGTTGTTATATGCCTTTATGACCGGTTGATATATACCTTTAAATCTTAGTTAATAATCGCTATACAATCTAATTTTGCATTATATTTTTCGAGTAAGCAACACAAATAAGTAAGCAAGCAGCGCATAATTACACTGTTATCCTATATACTTTTTTTTTCTTGTAGGCCTAAAATTATTTTAATCTGTAAGACATAATCAAAAAGACAAAATAGTTTATATATATATGAGATTAACTTATTCCACAGTTACCTACTAATAGATAGTTTTGAGTTTAGAATCCTCTCTTAATTTTCTTGTTATTATTTTTATAGGCGTCTCTTTTTCTTTGGTATGTTTTTATACGTTTCAGAAATAATTTACTACCAAGGGATTTGTATTCATCAGATTCAGGGTCGAATAAAAATTGTTTGTAATATTGAATTTCCGCTAAAGGTTGATGTATGCCCTCATATTTGACACACCGGTGATTTTTTTCAAGATTATAGCAAATTTTTGGGGCTCTGCATTTATCATGAAGTAAAAGGTCTGTTTGAGTGGGTCCCTTAGAATAGAAATACTTGATATTGAGGTTCTTTTGTAGGCATCTTATAAATAATTGTAAACAACCAAGTTGTTTCGCAGTTCTTCTTCCGTATTTTGTTTTGACTTCTCATCTAGCCGAACGATACTTGAGGATATTCACGAGTGCTAGACCGGGCTTATAAGTGTGGGGTGCATACCCTTTAAGGTTGTAGGTTAAATACCATTCTTTTGCACATATCTGATTTCCTTGTTCGTCCACGACTAACATAGCTGCCAAATATATAATGTTTTCCTTCGTGTTCATTATGCTAATGAACTCAGTATAAATTATCGCCCTTCGGATAGGTTTTGATTCCATTGTCATGATCTGAAAACGTTCACAGTTAGAACCACGAATTACGTGAAAATGTTCGCAATTCACAACTATGAACGTGATCAGCCCACAATTAGACTCTTCTGTACTGGTAATAATTTTTTTTTTGACATTAGCCTTTATTAGAACGAGGGTTGATTTTTTCATAGAAAATCCGAGGTAGAGCAAGACCTCAACAAACCAAACGCTATTGAGGGCGAACTCCACCCAGACTTCCCACAAAACATGGTCCAACACCACTTGTCGTCCTCAGTCGATCACGAGCTTCCTACTTTGGGCCTTTCTCTCTAATCATCAATGTTTTGACATCATTTGTATTATTTTTTATTCATTGATATTGGCTTGGTTAACTTTACTTGCACACTGTTAAATTTATTATGGTGGATCACAAGTTGATTTTCATAAGGGATTTGAAATCCGCCACCTTCAACGAATAATGAAAAGAAACTACTAGTCGAAGGTTGCGGACACGACCTCCCCACGACAAGAACATTGACTTTACATTAATTAGGGATATTTCCATCTGTCAGGTTTTTTAACCGTTCTGCCTGACTGTGTAGTGACTTTTTGTTCTGTTTGTGGTGGTTTTTTCTTTTTAGGTTTTTCTAGCGATATAATAGAGAATTTTTTGTATTGTTTTTTCAAAAATTCTTGCCCTTTTAATACTGTTTCTTTTGCGTGCGCAGCTGCTGAAGTCGGTTTTGATTTCCCTATTTCTTTAACTACTATATGGTCTGATTCGCCGTCAGAGTTTTCGGAACTGGTTTTCGATGATTCCGTATTAGTACCCTTAGAGGTTGCACCTCGCATTTTTGAGGTATCGCCTCCCCTTCCTTTGTAAATTTCTACTCCTCTGGAAGTAGAAGACTTATTATCTAAAACCTAGCATTGTGTTTTCCATTCAGGAGACTTAAAGAACTCTTGAGAGCTCAGAGAGGAATCGAGAGTTTTTACGGTATTCCTCCATTGCTTAAATGCCATGTCTTCAGGGGGATGAGGCATTTTTTGGACTAGTGTTTCCCTCCATGAAGTCTACTGATTAGGTTTGACCTTGGACAAAATTATATCATGTTATTGGCCTTACTGGTCCTCCTTGGGAGTTTTATTCTCGGGCAATGTACTTTGACTCGTTTTTAGGGGGATATTGATTAAATTCATAGCTTCTCACAGATTTGTTTTAGTTGAATCTTTGGGAGGAGTTTTCTTTACAGTAATACTGGGGGTTTCTACAGCTCTGTTTAATTCCCCCTGTAAAGACAGGGGCCTTTCTATTGGTGTTGCAGGGGAAACCATATCGTCTGGAAATCTTTTGGGGGGACAAGGGGTCGAAATTCTATCGGGGAAAAATTGGGCTTTTGGCGATATAGTATAATCTAATTCTCCCGCTCTCTCTGATGATGAACTTTTTGAATCTTTTGGCGTTTTTACTCTCTCTGGTAGTAGAGATATTCCTTTAGGAATAACTAAATTTTTCATAGCTAAAAATTCTTCAAAGATTTTCTCATCGCTCTCATCCTCGAAATAGTCTTGCTTGAAATTAAAGGGTTTTAGCTCTGCCAATCTTGATTTAGGGGGCTCATTTTCTGCATCTGACGAATCAGTAGAGGAGGGACGTGATACCCATCTCTCTGGAAATTTTACTCTTTTTATTCGGCTAACATGCGCCTTGTAAGTTCTTCCACTATCGGGGTTCTCCATTTTAAAAGTATAATCGTTATCGTAATTTTTGACTATTCTCTAGGGTCCAGAATATTTGTTGGAAAGTTTCTTGCCTTTCGTTTTTGCCTCGTTCTTTAGGTAAACGCAATCTCCTATTTTAAAATCTATGCTTCCTTGACTTTGGGTTGGTTTCTTAGTTCTTGGTTTATTTTACATTTTTCCAACTCTTGCCTAACTATTTTATAAGTTTTCCTCATCCTATTTATGAATTCTTGTTTGTAATTCTCCGAGTTATTATAATATTGCCGAGATTCAATAATCTCATCATACGGGATTCTAAAATCACGACCGAAAGTAAATAAAATGGATTGTCTTTGGTTGTTTCTGAATAAGCAGTGTTGATTGCGTTAGTTAAATAAGGTAAGAACTGATCCCAATCGTTCCTATTGTCTTTTGTATAAATGCTTAATACGTTCGAAAATATTTTATGCCTATTTTCTATTTTACCGTTAGCTTATTGGGGATATGGGGATATCACCATTTTCTCTATATTAAGAAAACTCATTAAATCTTTTGTTACCTTTGAAACAAAATTGCTTCCGTTGTCACTTAAAACCTTATTTGGAATGCTAAATTTTTAAAATAATTTTGCCAACGCCGTACTTGCGGCGTAAGCGCTTTGATTTTTTAATGCTTTTGCAAAAGTAAATCCAGAAAAGTGGTCTATAACCGAAGGAATATATGAGTGACCTTCATTGGAAATGGGAAACGTTTCGCGTGTTCCATATAGGTCCAATTAGATTATATCAACGGGGTAATTTGCCACAAAAACCCTTCCCATCTGAGGATAAGGATTATCTTGGGGGTTTTTTTAAGTTACACGCTTCGCATGTACTTATAAATTCTTTAAGTTTTGTTATTGCCGACGGCACGTAAAAATATGGTTTTAATTTATGGAAAGTTTTCGTTACTCCTAAGTGTCCACCTATATCGGAATGAAAATATTCGAACGCAGGTATTATTAATTTTTGTGGTAACACAGGTATTATTAAGGTTTGGTCTCTATTTGTCTCAGCAGTTACGATTCTACTTAACATTTCCTCTTCCAGAGCATAGAAAAATTATCTACATCTTCTCTAATAGCTTTGAATTTATCCTGCAATGCATTTCCTTTCACAAAATAATTGATTAATGTCACACACCTTTCGTCCTTTTTTTGATTTTTTTTATATTTTCTAAAGACACGGTACTAAGGTTAACCTCATTTTCCTTTATTGTATCTTTGGATTTTTTTTTCTTAAATTTAGGTTCACTCTAAGCACTGATAGTGTCAACTTTATTGTCCTCTGTTTCTGACGACATATTGTCTGGGTATCTACTCATAAACCCACAAGTTACATATTGTTTACCATTTAAATGTTAAAATTCGTAATTTAGGTCTTTGGTTTTCATAATCCATCTGGACCAGATGTACGTGGGGGTTTTTTGAGCAGGTACTGCAAGCTCTTATGGTCTGATCGTAGTATAAATTTTTTTTGTAGCGATAAAAGAAATGACTGAGACAATTGCACATTTGTAATTATACAAATGTAACCTCTTTTCCTTGGGTTATCTTGAAATAAATTACCTGTTATAGTATGTAGAGATCGGATTCCTGGGGACCATCATCTTGGGAGTATGCAAACTAGCTACCTTGGGTTTGACTAGATACAGACATATAAAATATAATAAACAGAAATAAAAAGGTGATAGTATTATTAAAACTTAAGTACTTAGGTGTATAGCAATGCTCGCTTCAATTCACGGCAAATAATAACCAAGTCTCTACAATGACTGCATAATAATTTGAATCGCAATGCCTGAATGCCAATATAATTCTGCTCTAAATGATCCTGAATCTGATTTACGAATCCTCCAAAAAAGTACTTTTACAACCTTATAAAACTTAGTTTTTGTCCTTTGCTCTAATTGACGACTCACAATTGGCCTAAGTCCTGAGGCGGGCCAAACACTCCGACCAATAATCTGTCTTAAATATTGTTGATGATTTAGACGTTCACACACTCTTATCACTTAGACTTCCTGCGAAAACATTGTATTTTGTAGTTTAAAACAGGCTCATTCGATTGGAAATTCGAAGGGCTTGTGCCCTTTTTAATAATCGAAAGTGATTGGAGCTTAACTAACACCCCTTTCACATCCACTATTTTCCCAAACATATCAAATCAAAATTTTGAGATAGCCATTTTGTTCTAAGTAGTTAAAAAGTCCGGAAATTATGTTTTTTACCATTTCCCCAAACACATCCTATCAAAATTTTGAGATAGCCGTTTTTTCAAGGTAGTTGAATTGTCCAGAAATTATGTCTTTGAGGATGACACTCCCCCCATAGCCCTCAGGGAAAGGGTTATACGTTTTGTTCTGGGTGCACATAAGATTTCTATATAAAGTGCTGTCGTAGAAACTTCAAAAAGGGTTCATTCAGTTGGAAATTGAAAGGGCTAGTGCCGTTTTTAACAGTCGAAAGTAATTGGAGGGTAAATAACCCCCCTCTCACGCCCACCATTTTCCCAAACACACAAATCAAACTTTTGAGATAGCCATTTAGTTCAACATAGTTGAAGGTTCTAAAAACTTGGTCTTTAAGGATGAAAACCCTCCACAGCCCTCGGGGCAAGGGTTGTAAGTTGTGCCCTGGGGGCTTATAAGGTTTTTATAGAAAATATTGTCGTAAAACTTCAAAAAGAGTTCATTCGATTGGAAATTGAAAGGGCTATTGCCCTTTTTAATAGTAGGAAGTGATTGGAGGGTAACTAACCCCCCTCTCACGCCCACCATTCCCTCAAACACATACAATCAAAATTTTGAGATAGCAATTTTGTTCAACGAAGTCGAAAGTTCTGGAAATTAGGTCTTTGAGGATGCTAGCCCCCCCCCCCAGCCCCAAGGGCAAGGGTTGTAAGTTATACCCTGGGAGTATATAAGGTTTTTATAGAAAGCGTTGTCGTAGAAACTTCAAAAGGGCTCTTTCGATTGGAAACTGAAAGGGCTAGTGCCTTTTTTAATAGTTGAAATTGATTTTAGAGCAACTAACGCCCCTCTCACGCCCACAATTTCCCCAAACACATACAATCAAAATTTTGAGATAACCATTTTGTTTAACGTAGTTGAAAATTCTGGAAATTAGGTCTTTGAGGATGACAACCCCCTCACAGTCCTCAGGGCGAGGGTTGTAATTTATACCCTGGGGGTATATAAGGTGTCTATAGAAAGTGTTGACGTAGAAACTCAAAAAGGGCTAATTCGATTGGAAATTGAAAGGGCTGGTGCACCTTTTAATAGTCGAAAGTGACTGGAAGGCTTGAAATTTTTATATTAAAGTGCGATGTGGGTACAATTTTTTTTTTTAATTTTTTTTTTGTGTTTAGACCAGGGCACTTTGTATCGGAAGAGTTTTCGTAGAAACTTCGAAAAGGGCTCATTTGATTGAAAATAGAAAGGGCTAGTGTCCTTTTTAATAGTTAAAGTGATTGGAGGGTAACTAACCCCCCTTCAATGCCCACCCTCCCATTTGCCCATTATTTTTAAAAACTATTTGTTGCCTTAAGATTAAATCACAATGAACTGTGTTAATGCTAATTCTCAATAAGGCATCTAAGCAGTATCCCAAGAACGACTGAGGGTACTATGTTCAAACTTTCGGGGCTACTTCTGCTCTTAAAATTTAACCAAATCAAAACAGCGTAAATGTATGCAAGCTATCAAAGAAAGTAAACAGATTTTTTTTGCGAATGGTATCAAGTTTTCTATTTCAGGTCAACTAGAGGAGGTTTGAAACTAAATTAAATACTACTATTTGTGTCTAGATTTTTAAAAGGGTGTATGTTATTAAAAATTACTGGACATTTTTGTCCAGTATACAAATAGCAGGCCAAACTATAAACTATAAAACACGAAAAGATCTTAACTATTATTTTCTTTTTCCCTGAAAAGACTATGTCAATATAAAACGAGTAGAAATTAATTAAAAAAAACCTTAACCACATAATAAGCTGTTCAAAGAAAAGTAAAGAACACCATTAACAAAAATTAGAAAAAATAAAATAAAATAATCCAACAATATTGAAACTACCACAAATCAGCATCGATAAATAGATGAAACCCAAAAAGAACCGAAATTCCAATAAATAACCGAGTCAAACTCAAAACGAGCAGAAATTGACATGAGTAGGGCTCAAAACCCTTTTACCTTTCCAAGGCCAGAAGATAATTTGCATTTTTCTGAAAAAATACAAATGAATGTTTATTGTCAGTTTAACATACATATACTGATATTTATTAATCAAAATTCTAATATTATTTCATTTATTAAAGTTATAAAAGTAAAATCATTTATATTTTTTCCGTAAAGCGCAAATTATATTCTGGCCTTGGGAAGGCATAGTTGTTTTCAGCCCTACCCATGTTAATTTCTGCTTATTTTGAGTTTTAATCGGTTATTTATTGTAATTTCTGTTCGTTTTGGGTTTCATTAATTTATCGATGCTGATTTATGGTAGTTTCACGCTTGGTAGATTATTTGATTTTATTTTTGTTTATTTTTGGTTAAATGAAGTTCTTTACTTTTCTTTGGAAAACTTGCTTTGTGGGAAAAGTTTTTGTAATCAATTAACTAAATAAACCTTACCTTCTGTCTTCATATTCCCGAAAATGATCTAATTATCCTTGAGGATTAAATATTCTCTTGAATTTTCATCATATCCTTCCTCGTCACGGAATGGTCACGAAAACCCCGCTATCTAGGATTCTTGACAGACAACATTGTCCAGGCTCTATTTAGCCAGAGAAAAGAAAGGTGCATAATCCCATTTGATTTAGGCACGAAAAAGAGATTCAAGAAAATGAATGCTACTGTTGGTTCAAATGGAATAGTTGGAGACCAATTCTTTGATGTTGGAGGCATTCCTAGCATTGAGTCAGATGATAGCTTCACAGAACACATGTCTAAGGTAAGTCAGCCTGAACTAGGCTAGTTCTGACAATGTCTTTGCTGATAGGCTAGGGTAGAAAACCAGTAGGCCTATCCAATTGAGCATTACATAAAACAAAAATCCTCACATTTTGTTACCAAAGAGGAATTGTTGAATTTTTATAAATCAGAGAAAAGCTAAAAATCTAAGCTATACATCAGTATGGTTATTATTAAAAGTGTTTAAGATCAAGCACTTGAAATTATGGTACATTTTTTTGTTATTCATATCATTGATGTACAAATAAAGTAAACTTACCACTCAATGCCTTTTTTATGCTGTTTCCAAATATAATAATCATTTTTGTCAGAAATGAATTTGACCCCCACCCCTAGGCCTATATAGCCTATACCAATTCAGGGTGTATACTCAGGGTCTAGACCTATATATTTTCTGATTAGGGGGGTGAGGGTTTAATTTTATTTCTTATGTAAATGAGAGGTAAGTTTAAGCTCACCCAACACCCCCCCCCCCCCTAATTTGCAAATAGTTAGGCCTATCCTGGATTGGTATATATAGGGGTGGAGGTAAAATTCTTTCCAACAAAATGATTATCATATTTGGAAATAGCATAAAAAAGGCATTGAGTGGTATGTTTACTTTATTCATAAGTCAATAATATGAATAACAAAAAATTCACTGAAATTATTATATATGAACTGAAAAAATTATAGGCCATATATAAAATCAGTAACATAAACCAAAAGGTAAAGCTGGAAAGCCTAAGTAAAATATCTATTATTCTTTAATTGGTAAAGCTGATCCATGTTTCAGTGAATCAAGTACTTTTCCTTTTTCTAAATGTGAAGGATTTCCAGTGCTCATTATGTTTGCTGCTGCTTCTTTTTTCTGCCAATATTGGATTATTATTTGTTGGAAGCCAAATACTAATGAAATCAAGCTGTAATGCCACCTAAAGGCAATAAACAAGTGCAAGCAAGCCCATACAAGGATAAAGATAGCTGTGCTGCCTGTAGTATTGGTCTTGATGATGCTGCAGAGGCAATTAATTGTGATAAGTGTGGGAGATGGCTGTGTGCAACATGTCTTAAGCTAAGTGCTAAAGAATACAACCTACTTAATAAAATGACGTCAAAAATAGGTTACCAATGATTGTGTATTCTATGTAAAGCCAATCCAGCTGAAACCCGAGCTAATTCAGTTGCTGCTACTGTGGATGATGTAGCCCAAATTGTTATGAACACAATTTCATGCTTATAAACAAGTCTATCCCAGCAAATGAGCACACTATCTGAAGGACTGAACAACAACATAGAAGCAATTAAAACCAAAGTTTATACAATTGAACTTTCAGTAGAATCAAAGTGTAACGTCACCAAAGTTAAAGAAACTGCATCTGATACTGTAAAGGCTGAAACAAACACTCTAAGAACACACATCAGCAGCCAGGTGCAAACAGACCTAAGACACTAATGTCTGATGAAATAAATAGAGAGCAGCAGAAAAAAAAAATCTAGATGCTTATGGCATTCCTGTGACAACAGATGATAATACTTTTGGTCAAAATTATTTAGAGTCCCAGTACAGCCTACCATCTGTTCCTATCTCCAGCTTTAACATCTACTCCCTAAGCAAACTATTGCCAGTGAATCAGTTCAAAGACCTCCCCCTCTACTTTTCACTGTGCCTACAATTTTGATTAAGAATACCATTATTAAAAAGTCTTCCCAGCAAAAGTCAGACATCCGGCTTTATAGCAACATGTCAAGAGAAGACAGAACTAGACATAAGACACTTGTTGAAGAGCTGAAAGCCAGAGTTACCGCTGGAGAAAAAGACCTCGCTATTTGTAACGGGAAAATAGTTTCAAAAAACGGAGCACTGGGTGTTGCAAAAATGCACACCCCACCACCCATGCAAATGTAAAGCTGCCATATGTTGTAAATAGTGTTAATAGTTATGATGATAATAAAAGTGTTTATATGTCTCCGTGTTCTACTTTACTATCCTTGTTTGAAACCTGTACCACATCAGATACTTCAGTTAGCCAGTCCAGCATCAATGACAATTCTCTCTGCCAATCAACTGATTCTATGCATACAGAACACGAGGAACAAGGACCAGATATCAATAGCTGCTCAAAAGTAAGTTCAATTTTTGCCTTCTATTAGCCAACATACATCAAATTACAAACAAAATAAATGAATTAAAAAGTCTAATTTACAGTAAAGATTATGATCTGGTTCTACTTACTGAAATATGCCCTAAGAATACCAAGAGTAGATTAGAAGATACACATATCCAATTCTAACCTCTCATCAAAAGAATGCAAGCGTGGAGTCCTAGCTTATATAAAAGCACCATATATTGTGAAGGAACTTCATATAAAATCTAGCCTGCCATCTGTAGAGGCCATTTGGTTTGATATCACAGACCAAGGCCAAGACCTACACCAAACCAGGATTGGATGTTTATACCATAGTCCCTCAGCACCCTCCTCCATCAACACCAAGTATGTGTTCTCAAATATGTTCCAAAAAGCCATAGAAAATTTCAAAGGTGATTTTCTTATAGGAGGTGACTTCAATTTTCCTAACATCTGTGGAAGGAAGATTTTCTGTATAACCCACTTACTTGTAGTTTTCCACCATCAGTCCTTTTATTGATTGTATTCATGATCTCTCTACTTTCCAAGCAATCTACCAACACACACATATTTGCCCCCACCAGCAACCTATATTACTTGACCGAGTCTTTTTTAACAATATTAAACTGATCCAAAGGATAAATTATCTCCTGCCTATTGGTAAAAGTGACAACCTTGCCATTGAATTAGTTACCCATAGATGCAAAGCAAGAAATAGACATAAAAAAAAGATATTCACAGAGAATGAGGTGATTAGGGTCACATTGAGGCAAATTAACTGGGAGTTGACTCTCCAGGATGGGATCAACGAGCAGTGAGAAAAATTCTGGGCTTTAATCATAGAAACTCGGCAACAGAAAACAGCAGAAAATTTTACCCCCATACCAAAGACCTTACCATACATGGGAGCAGGCATAAGATAACAAAGAAACTTCAAGAAAAGCCATTGGAGAAAAAAGGATAAGCCATGCCATTATGAAAAATATGTCAAAGCGCAAAATAAATTAAGGAGTCTCACCAAACAACTGTACTGTAATTTTGAGACAAGACTTGCTAGCCAAAGTAAGTTGAACCCTAAAAAATTCTGGAATTATGTATCAAGCAGTGATCACAACCAGAAATCCATAAAACACTTAACAACAAGTGATGGAAACAAAGTCATTGGCACACAAAGTATAGCTGATCTTCTAAATGAGCAATTTGCATCAGTCTTCACAAATGAACCTGATAATGGTCCCATTCCCAACTTAAAGTACAACATCCAGAAGGAAATGAGTCACATTACAGTTACTACTTTTATGGTTGAAAAACAACTCAATAGCCAGGACATCACTATCTATACTTTTTCAACCTTCTTTTCATCATATGTGTGTCTTCTCCCAATGGAAACTAGCCTATATTACACCTATCTTTAAAAAGGGGGATAAATCCAAAACTGAAAATTATAGACCTTTCAGCCTCATGTCTGCTGTTGCAAAAGTCCTTGGAAGGATTTTTAATGATGCACTTTTTTTACACCTTGTTACTAATGAAATTATCTCCAACAGGCAGCACGGCTTTCTCCCTCGACAATCTGTAGAAAATAACCTTCTAGATACTTACAAACAGGATACCCAGCTACTGGACAAAGGCCTTCCTGTTGATTTGATTCTTTTAGACCAAGCCAAAGCATTCGATAAGGTCCCACATAATCAGCTTGGTTTTAAGCTAATAGCAGCAGGAATCCATCATGAATTAGTAGACTGACTAATGGGCTTCCTGACTGGTAGATCCCACACTGTACAGCTCTTCACAACAGATAGCAAATGTATCTACTCCCAGCCCTGTAATGTTCTAAGTGGTGCTCCCCAGGGAAAGTTTTGGGACCCACATCGTTTCTTCTTTATATAAATGATATGATTACTGAAGTCAACAACTACTTAACCCTTTATGCTGATGACTCCAAACTATTTGGTGTACCTGATAAGCCATCAATACAATCTGACCTTGACCACATTCAGGCATGGGCAGATAGGCTCTCTTTCAACATATCAAAATGTGTCACCCATTCATTTTGGTAACAATAATCCTCTGCACCAATACACTATGAATGATATCCAGACATCATCCCCCATTCCCCTCCAAACTTACACCAGTGGCAGGGACCAGGGAGTCACAGTAGATAATCTTCTTAAGTTCCATGAACACTCTGTGCAAACTGTTTCCAAGGAAAATTCAAGTCTTGGACTACTTAAAAGAGTACTTACTAGCCAATCACACAGAGTTTTCTTGAAGCTTTACAAGTCGATTGTGAGACCAGTTCTTGATTTTGGAACCTGCCTTGCTGGTCCTTTTTACAAGGGTGATATACAGTTGATTGAAGGTGTACTAAGGAGTGCCACCAAGTGCATCTCTGGACTTGGTGAGAAACCATATGGTGAAAGGCTATCTAACCTAAAACTCCCATCTTTGACCTTCCAACGCAAGTGGAGTGACATGCTACTCACATATAAATTTATCAACCAACCCCAAAATAAGTTCTTTAACCATTTACCCAACAAAAAACAAACACGAGGTGATTCTAAGAAGCTTCATAAGCCCCGAGTTAAAAGTAGAATCAGACTACATTTCTTTAGCCAAAGGATCATTAATGATTGGGACTGTTTAAGCAAGGAGACAGTGTCTTCAACATCAACTGAAGTTTTTAAAAGGAGACTCAACAAAGAATGGGAAACCGAACCTTCAAGATACAACTGGAGCTGTTCATCATTGGTGTCTCATAAATAGTGATTGATATATGCGTACATACAACAGAGCTGTGCTAGGATGCTGATGCTGCTTGTCATACCCAACCAACTCACATACTGTATCAGAAATTGATGTTGTGTGGCAGTGTCTACTCTAAACTACAGAAGAATGGTCCCCTTGATCATACCTATCTGTGATGATGATTCTTTGTCTGGGCCACACATCATAAATCTTGTGAGAAAGGGCAACTACATGCTGTGATTCCTAACCTCACTGTGTCGATTGGGGTTTTCTATAAAGCATTTGCTGCTCATGTACACGTGTTACATACACCCTCTGCTTGAATATGCATGCCCAGTTTTGGGGCCTCAAGTGCTTAACCTTGACCTCTTTAATGATGAACTTGAGACAGTGCAAAAAACAAGCCCTAAAAATCATTCGAGGAATCAAATATATTACTTATGATTCAGCCCTTGCAGCTCTACAAATTCCAACACTTAAAGAATGAAAATATCAGCTGGTATGCAAATTTGGGCACTCTGTTCTTTTGAGTCATAAGCACTGATACCTACTACTCCCTGCTGCCACAGTCAACAGAAACACACGCCACATGAATAAGCTGGAACCAGTACACAGCAGGACAAATCATTTCAGCAATTCATTTGTTCCTTTTTTTACAAGTGCTATTAATTGTATTTAGTGTATATATATATATATATATATATATATATATATATATATATATATATATATATATATATATATATATATATATATATATATATATATATATATATATACATATATATATATATATATATATATATATATATATATATATATATATATATATATATATATATATATATATATATATATATATTGTTGTAAAGGGTAGCATAATTTAGTTGCAGTGTCAGCTGTAACTATGACAGCTATTTTTAGTAAGTGAATCTTGACTATTGAGTAGGAACTTGATCTAATTCAAAACACTCTATGTGCATATGTGTTGTCAAAGGGGCACATCAGCAATATCTTAGGAATAGCATAGAGTGTTAAGTTCAAGTAGAGGTAACAGTGGTATTTTACACTTATTGTCTGTTGGTCAGCTGTGCATACCGCTCACCTTGCCTGACAGTTTCCACCTAAAACTCTTAAGCTGCTCCTATGATATTTCTGGTATGCCCTTTTGATAAGCTCTATACACATAGTATGTTTTGGTTTAGTTCAATTTTCCTTCAACATACTCAGAAATTTTCACCTCAATACCCTTAGCCTTAGTATTAGGTACAGTAGAAGTATTTTCACAGTAGAAGTATTAGGTTCACATTGTCTTTTGGTCAATTGATCATTCCCTGAAGATTCCAACTTATTACCCTAAACCATTCATGAGACACAAACTGCATGCACATAGTGTATTTTGTTTAGTTCAGTTCAACACTCCCCTTGACATTCTCTGAAAATCTTCACCTGAATGCCGTTGTTCTTTTCAGACTCCATGGGTAAAATATGCCCCCCCCCCCTTTTGTGGTAAGAAATGCTATATTATGAACAATGGAAAGTTGCACAACTTAAAACCCTTGCTCCAAGGACTTTGGAGGGAGAGTGAGGGTTGACATCCAAAGAGCCATTATTATTGGACCTTTCAACTATGTTGAACAAAATAGTTATCTCAAAATCTTTTTTGGATGTCTTTGGGGGGAAGGGGGCATAAGAGGAGAGTTGATTGTCCTCCAGTCACTTTTAACTCTTAAGAGGGGGACTAGAGCTTTCAGTATCCAATCAAATGAGACTCCTGTGAAGTTCTATTATAACTGCTTCCACATAAAGTGCCTTGGGGAAAAAAAAATTTCTTTTTCATAAAAAAGTACCTGAAATCACAAACAGGCTACTCTTGACTTCTTATGAATAGCCTACATAGAGCCTTCTTTACTTAGACAGCACTATTGTGCTGCCTATGAAAAAACTAAGAAACTTGTTTTTGCTGCAATCTGTTTGGTACATAGGGATTTTGTAAAATTTTGCTGTTTTTCTTAGTGTTTTTTTTTCTTCCAAATTTGCTTCATTAAGCATTATAAACCAACTGTTGACAGGATAAAAGTGCAAAAAAATATTCAAACCCACAAAATAGTACTGTAACTGGTAAATTTGGGTATTTTATGTATTTTACCATAATTTTACAGACTCCTCATAAAATTGGTATTTTACCTATTTTACTTACCAAGTTTTTATTTTATGGTAATTTTACAACACTACCACAAAATCAGCAAAATTTTGTATACATTGTAAGGCTATGTCTGGCCCAAGGCTATATTAAGGCTATATTACAAGACAGCTAGGGTGTAGTTGCAGCAGCAGTAATAGTTATATTTGTAAGAATTTTAGAATGTGTAATCGGACTCAGAGTTGTCAAACTAAAACAACTCTCATTTCTCCTGTTTGTACTTCAAACTCAACTGACTATGCTGAAAAATGTCAAAATTAAAAGATTACACATTGTTAAATTTATGAGTTTTGGTTCTAGCATAGCTATATATTGGAATAGATGACTGTAAAATATCAACTTAGCATTGGCTTTTGAGTGAAATGGAGGGGCTCAGGACAGACTTGGTGAGGATAGGAATTAGTAGGCTATATTAGGGAAGAGTATTGAAACTTAAATCAAGGTGTATGCTCACATTTTAAGCTAGAATGCTGATTGAGAATACAACAATCTATCCTTTTTGCTGTCTTAGAAAATTGTCTATTGTGAGCAAAACTTTCAGGAATAGGTCCAAAGAATGGTTTTTTGTATTACCTCCCTCCCCAATTGGCACTCACCTTTGATGAATTCTGTGGTGTGAAACCAAAGTTTTTAGAAACAGTATCTTTCATCCCTCTATCAAAATAATTTCATTCTCTACAGCACAAATTCTCAATATCTCTGGAGTACTTTACCAAGTAAAAATTTTTGTGTCACATAAAATTTTTTTGTTACTTTACTTTGCTAGTTTCTACTTATGTGTTTACTATAGTTATCTTGTGGAGGCAAGTAACTGTAGGTTGTGTTACACAAAAAATGAAGAGTCCAAAATAAGTTAATTAAATTTCTGTCCCCTAAAGTTTTACCTCTTCATAATACTGATGAACTTTATGTTAAAAATCAACTTCTCAATGTGTCAAAAACTGAAGATTATCAAGTTTGTATTTTCACATATAAACATTTGAGTAATCTGCTTCCCTCTTCTTTAAAAAGAAAATTTTTTCTCCATTGCTAGTTGCCTTTGTAGTAAATATACATAAGGAGCATCAAACCTTGTACACCAATTTGCAGATGCAGCTAGAGCTTCCTTTGTTTTTAAGAAATTTTGTCCCTTTTTATAGGATATAATTTCAGCTGAATTAGAAATTTGAGTAGTTTGGCATATTTCAAGGCTGCAGTAAAGGTTGTTGCACAAGAATGTAATGATGAAAGGGTTCCTTTTTTGTAAGCATCTTAAGTACAGTGATTTATGTTATACTAATGTTACTTGTTTATCTATGAATATTGTGGGAATGGCAAGTGTAATAGTTTCAAAAATTGTATTACCAGTAGTTGCTGCAGAATGTTTTGTCTATTTGTGTAAAATAATTTAATCAAATAAGGGTAAAATTCTAGATGAGGGTTTTTTGGTGTCTTTGGAAACAGTCGAATTTGGAAATTGAAAATTTTGAAACTGATCTCAGGGCCTAAATTACGTTCCAGGAAGGTCTTTGGGAGCTCTTGTTTCTAGGAATTTCGTCTGCCTCCTGTATATCTGCGTGTGCAAACTTATATTCTACTGATCATCTTGATCAAGCTAGAAGCCACCTAACATCTCTAGCGAATCCCACACACAAACTCCTTGCACGTCGCGGTCCCTCTGCTAAGCAAAGCCTGTCGCAGAATATTTTAGACATCCTTATTTCTGAGGATGCAACCCCTCTCTTGCCAAATCTGAAATTCGTTATGACTGCAAGTGATGCGATACCTGCGATAGATACGGATCAAAATGCTCACTTTAGCCGTGCCATTCAAACCTGGGACCGGTATCTTTTTAGCATAATTGATAAAGTTGATTACGTCACAAGTAAGGTAGCGGAGACTCCTGCTTTGGTGAAAGAGTGTTATGACGGAGTACAGACTGAGGTTTTGAGCTGTATAAATAAAGAAAAACTTAATGATAAATCTTGGCGTCCGCTGAATAGCGAGTCAGAAACAGTGGGTCTTGTAGTAGATTCACCGTCACAAGATTATGATGATCCCTTAAAGCGTAAAGCTTTTCTTAAATCTTTGGATGGAGCTGGTGGTATAGTGCAGATTTCACTTTCTAAGGAATCAGGATCCTAGCAACCGAAATGGGTCATTCATACGAAAAGACAAAACGCCGAAAACTTGAAAGCCTGTTTGAATGAAAAGGTCGGCAAAACTGAGGTTCGCAAATCGAGAATTGTCGGCTTATTATCACGAGTGGACTTCCCGATCGATCCAGAGATTGTGTGTGCTTCTAACCAAGGTATCGAAGAGATACAGCGCATCGGTGTTTCGAAATCATATCGTGTATACTTCCGTTCGACGACGGCTAAGTCTCATTATTTGCGTCATGGGATTCACGTTGGCTACGAACATTTCCGGCTTACTGATTATAAGTTTTTACCGCGAATGTGCTACAAATGCGGGTCGCTAGAGCATATATCGTCGGGCTGCTCTAGCGTGTAACGTTGTCTCAAGTGTCTTGGTAGTGGACACTCTCATTCTAGGAACAACCCTTGCCAGAATGAACCTTGTTGCTTCCATTGTGGATCTCATGAGCATACTGGATTTAGCTTTCGCTGCAAACGGTTATCCGAAAAAGTTGCAAAGAATAAAAAATTATTAGTGCAAAGATTATATCTCTGAATTTGAATGGATTTGGTGATAAACAACATGTATTACAGTCTATGCTGCGCGATCTGGATATTTTATTTCTGCAAGAGCATCACCTTCTGGACCACTCTACTAGTCTTCTTTCGAGCCTGTCGCAGCAGTTTAAGTGTTTTATATCTCCAGCTACACATACAGGTGGACGCCCATCTGGAGGCGTTTGCGTTTTTATTCGAGAGAATATTCCAGTTTCATTGTTTGCTGTTAATCGTTATTTTGTTGCTGTTCGAATCCCAGGAATTATCGTTTTCTCGCGCTATTTACCAACAAATTGTCATACTATTGATTCGGATTTTGATATCAATTTTGCACGTTTAGAACTATCGCAATTTGTGGCGAAAGTTCCATCAGATTTCCAGTGGCTTATTTGAGGGGATTTTAACTGCAACATTGCTATCTCTGATGTCCGCTCCTCCGCTCTTTTATCTTTGTTTTCGGTTTTTACTATAGTTTCAAAAGATGAGGATTTTATGTGTGTCCATAATTCTGGTTCCTGCTCTAATCTAGACCATGTGCTTGTTTCAAATGCAGTGTTATTACCACAGCCTGTTCATGTTGGGTTGGATATGCCAATTAGTGACCATTTTTACCTTTCTTTTCATTTAAATATTCAAATTCCATCTTTTAAAATTAGCCATCGTTTTAGTCAAATTGTAAATAAAATGATCTGGGATCGGGAAAAAATGTGCAAATATCATGAAGAATCAGCTCTTTCAACTAAAATAATTGTAAATAATTCTAAGGATGTTGATCAAATTGGTATTGCTCTATTTTACCTTGAAATTGATCATAGTTTAAAAGTCGGGGCTAATAGAATATATACGACTGACTCTTTCCGTTGCGAATCTCTTTTTTTAGGTTGGAACCTTAACCCGATTTTAAAGCAAAGCCAAAAGAATGCATCTCAAGCTTGTTACCTTTGGAATTGCGCAGGAAAACCGCGATCTGGACCATTTTATGATGGTATGAAATTAACTAAACGTGTTTTTCGGGCTGAGTTTTCGTTAGCATAATGAAATTATAAAAAATGAAATTGGTTCAAGGATTACTAGTGATAAGAATGAGCTTTGGAGTTTGGTTAATTCTAGACGTCGTAATAATAATTGTTCACCAGATTCTAATAGTTCTCTGAAACTAGATGATTGGATAACTCATTATAATCATGTTTTTTCATCCGGTGATGCGGCAGTTGAATCACGGCTTGACTCTTTATTATCGGAAAAAAATTTCGAAGCCCCGCCCAAATAGTAATATATCTGTTTCTGTTGAAGATGTAACGGTAGCAATTAAAGCTCTAAAAAGTAAGTATTCTTTTGATCATGATGGTATATATTCAAACCATATAAAATGGGCATCCCCCAAAGCAATCCTTCTCCTCGCTACTCTTTTTACTACTATTCTTTCTTCTGGAGTTCTTCCAACTAGCTTTTCTCGTGCTAGCACTTCACCCCTTTCAAAAAAAGGAGGGAATACAAATCGATGTTCTGATTATAGGCCGATTACTGTTTCGTGCCAGATTAGCAAAGTTTTTGAGTTAGTTTTATTAAAGTATCTGGAGTCTTCTAACCAAGGCCTGAATCAAATTGGGTTCCGCAAGGGTCTAAGCATGGATGTTGCTCATACCCTCCTTTCAAGAATAATATCCTTTTGTAAGCAATGGGATAGAGTTTATACACTTGCGTTAGATTTTGCAGTGGCGTATGATTGAATTATCCATTCTTGGGCTATGACTGCGCTTCTAAAGAATAATGTCCCACTACCAGTAGTTTTGGTTTTAAAAAAGTGGTATGGCACATCTTTTATTCGTATTAAGTTGAAGAATCAGTTTAGTGATTATAATGTTAAGTTATGTAGGGGGCTGAGGCAAGGAAGCATTATTTCTCCTTTGATTTTAAATATTACTGTTTCGGGGCTATTTGATCAAATTCAGTTGACTTTTATTTATGGTAAAGGTTATGTTCTGTCGTGGATTGCTTACGCAGATGATTTACTCCTTTTGAGTCGATCACTTCAGTCACTTCAACAAAATGTAGATTTTTTAGCAAAGGTTTTTAGTGAGCATGGACTTCGTTTTCGCCCTGAAAAATGTCAGTTTTTAATTCTTGGTGCTAAGGCTAATGATCTCGTTAATTCATAAATTTCTGTTCGTATTTATGATAGTATTATAAAACCTTTGGAATCTTTTTTATATCTTGGTGTGCATTATGGACCAACTTTAGCTCTATGCCATGCTTCTATTTCTAAAGCAGTTAAAAGTAGAATAGCGTCTAGTTTCTGGGCAGTAATTTGTCTTCCCGATCTTCTTTCTCGGAAATCACTGGCTCGGGTATATAATACAGTCGCTTTGCCTCAGATTTTAGTTTTTTCATCGCTTCTCCCGTTTTTTAGAATGAGTAATATTGCGCATGTAAAAACCACATTTTTTAATTTTAAGTTCCTTTGCCGCTTTTCTAAGTCTGAATCAAATACTTTTTTAATAAATACATATAAAATAAAAAACCCTGTTGATGTTTTGGAGAAAAAGCAAAATAAATTTTTATCTAAATTACCTCTTTTTTCTCATAATTTATATAATGCTGCGCATGAAGCTTAATTTTTTTTTTTTTATATATATTAATTATTGAATGAAGTGTTAATTTGTGAAGTGTTAATTTATTAATTATTGAATGAAGTGATAATTTGTGTGGTAAGTTTGATTGAAGGCCTTTGCGTACTTGTTGTTATATAGTTTAGAAGAATTTTATGGCCTGTTGATTAGCGGTTATTTTTTTACTCTTTGCATTCGGAGGAAATAAAAAGCTTGAATTGAATAGAAAATTACATATACTTCAGTTTGGAAAAAGTTATTTTAAATTTGGACAAAATTATGTTTTTATTTAATATTGTGTTGAGTCTTGTAGACTATGAAAAACAATTTGAATGATTTGGGTGGGATTATAAGCCAAATTTTTTCTTTGGGGGGGGGGGCGAAGGGTAACCCTCCCACCAAAATACAGTATAATAATTTCTGTCTGACTTATAATGTAAAATTATTTTCTTCTTGATATGCTTTTTATGCTGACAAACTTGAATCCATTTCTTGTCTGCTTGATTTTGGTTTTGATTCTAGAATTTTCAGTAAAATTTTATTGATTTATTTTCAGTATATTTTTATACTCATATATTCTTAGTTAGTCATTATTATGGGTGAAATTACCAAACTGAATCAAGGTCTGGATGCAAAAGCCTATTCAGTTTGTGATATTGACAAAGGTGCTTTGGTGTTCAAAATTAGGAGTGAGTGTACTTACAGAATTGTGGAAAGGTGCTTTGTTTATCATTTGTGTTCATTGTGCCAATGAGATCAGAGCAAGATAAAATCATTCATCTATGTAAACAAGGTTACAAACTTGCAAAGAGTTTTATGGGTACTTCTAGAAAATTCATATTATAAAGTATGATGGTCTTTGTGTGGGGGGGGGGGGGGGTAGAACTAAATTTCTTTGGAGGAAATTTAAATATCTCCGGAATTTTCCCAAAAATATGAGGACTGTGGAAGCATGGCTATTGGCTGACTAACCAGACTTGTTGAAATGCATGAATTTCTTGTGCAGCATAGGCTACATCATGATTAAATGACTAAAGAAATGCATGAATGCCAGGTAACGATAGTAGTAGTAAGTATTATGTTTCAAAAGAATGTTGAGAGGTACATGAAATTGTATGTTGTAAGACTTTTAGATTGTTAACTAATCTAAAAAATCTTAAATTTTATCCTAAAGTTTGCTCCTTTTTTTAAGCTGATATTTTGAATCAACTGTTGATGAAAAATAAACGGAAAAGGGAATGTAAGATCAGAAAACTTTTGAATGCATATAGCCCTCTATTATATGCATATAGCCCTCTATATAGCCCTCTATTATATGCATAATGCATATAGCATTAGAAGAGAGGAGCGTGGTTGTAATTAAACTGAAATCAAATTTCAAAATCAATTAAATAGTGTTTCTCTTATAAGAATAAAGTAATTATTTTGTTTTTAGTTAGTTTAGAAGAGTAGTCTTGCACCAGTGTAACCGAGTTTACCTATAATTGACAACAATTATCATTATAATTCATAGCTTCAGTTATAATTTGTCAATAACTGATGATAAAAACTTACAGCAATAATAAGATACTGAAATAGCCCCAATGACCAGACTACTTTTTTCCATTTCTGATCAGGACTGAATCAAGGTTGCATTCTATCACCCCTTTTCTTAGTGCTAATTATAGACTACATCCTTAGATATAGCAAACAAGGTGGCATCCAGCTTAACCCAGCAGTATAAAATTTGTTCACAACATTACAATGCCAGATTCCTGCAAAAAGCAAGTCCAAAAAACATTAGAAAAGGAGCTGATAAACTCTTTCTGTCAGTCCATAATGCTCAGACTCTAACCCTGAAGAACAAGAGTTGAAACAAAATATATGTTGCAATAAAAAACTAAATACTTTTTTTGTGAGCCAATTTCTGAACATTGGAACTGTTAGATGATTGGTGCCGCAGAATCATAATCTGCAGTGGAACTCATACATTTTACTGCTAAATATGGCTGTTCTAAAAGGTAGATGGCCATCCAGCATCAAAACAAATTTTCTGAACTGTGTTGTCTTTTGATTTTAAGGACTAGATGTTAATTACTCCCCATCATAAATAGCAAGAAAAAATGCAAGAGAATATGAAGAAAAAAAGAAAGAAAAAAAACACCGTTGCTAAACATTGGCTTGTATTCTCACCAGCCAATGCCCAAATCAGAAAAAAATTCTGAGTTTCAAAGAAACTTTTTTGGTTTCTAGGACAGTTTAATGTTTACTCCAAAGGTTTTACATTCCATAAAAGACAAAGTTAAAGCCCCAAAAAATTGTTTTAGTCCTCACAAAAGAGTACATAGGTACTATATATTTTCTTTTTCTTGTGTCTGTTGTCCAGTAGGCTTAGCTCCCCCCCTCCAAAAAAAACATTTTTGGCCCTCACAAGAGTACCGCATATAGGCACTATTTTTTTGTGTGTCTATTGTCCCATAGGCTTCGCCAGAAAAAAAAAATTCAGTCTTCACAGAAGAGTACACAGGTACTATGTCCTTTCTTTTTTGTGTCTGTTGTCTGATAGGCTTAGCCCAAAAAAAACAAGAATTTTTTTGCAATCCTCACAGAAGAATATATAGGTACTACATCTCTTCTTTTTTTTGTGTCTATTGTCCAACAGGCTTAGCTAGAAAAAAATTCAGTCTTCACAGAAGAGTATATAGGTACTATGTCTTTTCTCTTTTTTTTGTGTATGTTGTTCAATAGGCTTAGCTGGTAATTTATTTATATGTATACAGCATGGAGCAAATTGCTTTTTGCTACATTGTAGCTACACTAAATTTTCAACTACCTGAATTTGTCAATTTTGACAGTTTCTGTTTTTTGTTGTTTATGGATTGACAGTGCTGCCTCTTAACAGTTGATTTCAAGTTCTGGCATTACTCGTTTAGGAGCGGATTTTGGAACCACTGAAAACAAAGTCCCTTTTGCAGGCAAGCCTTTGTACTCAAAAATTTGGGATTGAAGCTTCTTATGAGGATAAGATGATTCACACAAATTATTTCAAAGGTAATATAACATTTTCATATTTACGAGCACTTCTTTTTAAATTTTTCTTGGTCCCAACAGTCCTTACTTAAATCGAATTGGCAGTGGGTGTACCTGACACAGATGGCATAATGAATTTTTCTTCCCCAAAACTTATCCTCTGGAGCCCTCCTAGGAAAATGAGAAAATTGCAGCCCATAAATGCAGTCTTGTGTTCTTTTCAGTACCACCTCTGCCAAGGAAACATGGAGGAGGTCTAACATGGAAGGAGGTATAAACATGGAGGAGGCATATAAAACATATGCACTTGCATATGCCCCTAAAACGGTTTTAGTGAATTTCAGGGGTATATGCTCACATTCAAAACTCAAACGACTTTATGATCAAACGCCTTACACGGTCATGCTGATCAGTGGATGTTCTTTTCACATTAAAAGATAAGACACTAAACGTATAATAATAACAGCCAAAGTCATTGTCATACAAGTTTATATGCAACTGAACAAAAAAATATTAAGTAAATAATATAAGTGTAAGTAAATAACTAAAGTATAATTAAAATTATGTTAAATTAAAGTAAATTATAAGTAAAGCAAATACTTAAAGTATAAAGAAACTTGAAAAAATAAACATAATCAAACTAAAACCCAAAATGTTTGAAATTTTAACTTTCTGAAAAAAAGTGCTGATTCAGTTTAACAGTTTTCACTCTTACTGAAAGCTCTGAAGATACCTATATGACCTTTTTCTATTGCCTAATTATTTGTAAATTTGTAGGAATTTGATAAAATGGTCACAGTGCAAAGATCAGACATTCATATTTGATATTGTGTCTGAAAGTTGCTGAATGCTTAGAGAAAAAGTCAACTGTTTAAAGTTGTTTTTTTTTCTAAACCGCACATGTTGGGTGTGTGTGAATGGTGGGGAAGCACTGCTCATTTAAAAAAATATCCATACTTGGTATGCAAATTATTGTTTCATTTTCCCAACAGTTTAAAATGACTAACATAAAGAATGTTGAACTATATTTCATACCTTTAGTACAAGTACAATTTTAAGCTTCAATTGTTGTTGGTGGAGATTTTGGTTTCAACTAGACAAATATCGTTGATTCTGGACTAAGATTTCATTCAAGGGTTTAACAATTTTATGGAATTTGTATCTGAATCGCAATCTTTTGAATTTTAATCAGAATACTGTATCATGTTTGGATTCCGATACATCAGTATTAGAAATCTACTCAGACTTTGAAAAATAGCCATCAAATAAATTTCTTTTTCATTCATCAGGTTTCGTCCCAGAAGACAAAGTGAAGAGGAGTTTGTGTTGACTTGGTGTTGCAATGAGTTATTAGTAATACTATTCTCAGATACAAATGCAACTTTCAGATTGGGAGGTTTTAGTACCTCAAACTACTACCACTACTACTATCAACTCAACACAACAACAAGCCGCATGAGGCTAACACAGCTATACATGGTCCTCCTCCATCCCAATCTATCCAAAGCCTCCCTATTTACACCCTCCCTGGAATTTCCCTTTAAATCTTCCCTTACGACATCCTCCCAGCCCAACCGAGGACGACCAGCTTTCGGTTTAGACCTAGACGGCTGGCCAAAAAGGACAATCTTTGGCAACTGTCATTTTTCATCCGGCAGAACGTGCCTTAGCCATCTCAACCTTTCTCTCATTATAGACCTATAAAGTGGGATTGCTGCTTCAGAACCATGTTTGACCACTATGTAGCTTCCAATATTCTAATCTTGGTTTGCAGGCTTATCTTCCTATTCTTCCAAACTAATCATAATCAATTGAATTCAAACTAGTTTTATCTAAAGTTTGAACGTTCGTAACCATTTTAATCATAATAAATGTAATTTTGAAGTGCCATAACCAAAGGTCATATCAGGCTCATTTTGAATCATTACTGGTTCTTTCATGGGTCCTTACCCACCAATTGGATTTAAATTGTGTAATTGGATTGGGTTGCTGTATTTACTAAATGAAAAGGAAGGGAGACCAATAAGGTTGTTATGACAAAGAGAGAACAAAATTCATTAAATTACTACATAAGACCTGACATAATTTCTCTATTATGTAATTTTTGCACTGTTGTTTTATAATTTTCACCTCAGTTTTTAGAGATTTTTGCTTTTTCATTCTATCATTGAAAACAAGCCAGTCTAAAATTGTTTTTGCTCTCCTGTGAAATTGTCATTTTGATTTTGGCTCGAAGATTTATAAATATTTCCACAGATGACAACGTATAGCCAATGTGCCATACATCCCCTTGTTTAATTTCTCAATTTTATGTTTGAGGCAGTTCAGCTAAACCTTTTTATTATTGTATTGCTTATAAATTTGGCCACTAGTCCTCTGACGGATAAGAAATATTCTCTCTTTACATTAATTGATATAGGAAATGTCATTGCTTTAATTTTAAAACTAAATAATTTTCTTCTGAACACTAGTAGTGAAAAAAAAAAAAAAAAAAAAAAAAAAAACTGGAGAGCCGGTTCAAAACCATATTCCTTTATTAGGATAAAGATTATTTCTTTTCTTTTAAAGGGTCTTAAAGGGTCTTTCTTTTAAAGGGTCTTACTTTTAAAGGGTCTTTCTTTTAAAGGGTCTTAAAGAGTCTTTCTTTTAAATGGTCTTACTTTATTCTTTACTTTCTTCTCAGTGTTTGTATTGATGCCAAATTCATTATATCATCATGATTTTATTGATGAAGGATGATAGATTGCAAAAGTAAGGTGTTCCTGGCCATGCATCCCCTCCCCCTTCATTCTGTTTTTAAAATAAATTTGTCAATTTGGTCAATTATTGGCGCCCTTGTCACATTGGGCCCTCCATGATTTCACTTATTGAAGCCTCTGTTACATCCCCCCCCCCCCAAGATATAGCTCTAAATCCGCCTCTGCATGCATCTAGGGCTGAACGAAAAGCAGGTCTCCCCAGTCCCAGACTGGGCTGGGAAGATGTGAAAAGAAAGGACTTAGATGAAATTAGAAGAGGGGACAAAGAGTGAAGCTTTGAATAGATTGGGATAGAGAAGGAACTTGTCAAGCAGTGTTGGCCTCATGTGGCGTGGTGCTTCCGTATTTTGTTAATAGTATCAAGTGGAACTATGTTTATTCTATAATCAAATTCATCTTTTTACCGGCCAGTAGCTACTGCACTACCTTGCAATTAAATTATCGAAATTGCTTTTTATTAATAACGTGCACCTTAATTAAACATTTTCTGAGTTACTGCATTTAGGGTGAATCAGGGAAAGTCCGACAGTGGGGTAAGTCCGATACCGACCTTCAATTTGTCTATGGTCCATTGTATCTGTGGGAGGCTTTCATATTTTCTTCCATATTAATAGCAGTAGGCAACAGTGCCATCAACTTCTGGCAGAGTTAGCACGCCTTCTGTTCAGAGGGTTTTGAAGTTTTTTGGACGGCGTTTTTTTAGGAACACAGGTAACTGACTTTACTTAAACTTATGCAGATTATAAATTAAGAGAGATAGAGACTTTGTTTTTCATTTCTTAGAAACTAGAAGACCAGGAGCATCTTCCTGATTTTTTAAAACAAGCTAATGTTATTAGTTGAACAGATAAGAGGGGTGTCGGTCTTACCCCCGATAAAACCCATCTGGGGAAAGTCCGACATGTCGGTCTTACCCCCTACGGGGGAAGTTTGGCTGGGGTGTCGGACTTACCCCATGTTACCAAAGATGGATATTTTAAATGGTAGAACAGATTCTAAGCTTTAGATAATAAAGGTTGAAGCCAGTAACCATCCTTAGATGGCTTTACTAACTGAATGTAATGTAGTGTTATGTTGATCATTCATGAAGTGCAGTTCTGTGCCTTCTTTCGTTTATCTTTCTCACCTGTAATTTTTTTTTAGTCTTAACCTTTACTTGTTGCATGCCGTGAAAAAAGTGTAGCAAAGTAGAAATGCTACTTGGCATGTATCAAATTTGTTGGCAGATTTTGTCTGAAAATACGCTTTTTACATATAAAATAATTTTTGCTCAAAGAAAAGGTGTCAAAACACAAGTCGTGCTCCGCCGTGCAAAAAGTGGGATAGCATAGTAGCAATGCTAGTGGACAGTTTTCATGGCCTATTAAAATTTGTTGGCATTTTTTTTTCAAAAATACCAGTGCTTCCACTATCCCCAAATTTTTGGGGATTTCTCCCAAAATCTGTATTCTCATAAACATTCTCAAATTTTGGTCACCAAAAATCCTCTTTCTTTCAGGGTTGCCACACCTAGTAAATCATCACTGATGACAATCCACCCCTAGTAACTATTACTTTCACTTGACTTGAAATAATTTTTTCACTATTTTCAAAAGTTTATGTCTCAATTATTTACTACACATCCAAACCAGACATAGATTACTGAATTACTGACCTTTCTTCCTATGCTAGTAAAAGTATACTGACCTTTTTATAGTTGTAGTACAGTGATCAATGAATATTAAGAATGCAGTTGGGTGTGTATTATTTTCATAATACCAATATCATTGGAGTGTACAACTCAATCCATAAACTACCAGCAGTAAGCTATATACTGTATACTTGATACTTTGAATACTATACACCATTAGCAGTATTAGAGTAAATATGAGACAGTACTTTAATATGATTAAATATGATTAAGAAAACTATTGATATTTCTAACCGCAAGCTATACTAAGTTACATGAGTTACTTTTCTGAAAATTTTACCTATAGAAATACTTCTTGCTCAAAGAAAACCTGTCAAATCACGGATTTTGCTGCTAAAGTGTTGGCAGCTTTTGGAATTCTGCTACTGGATGTTTTGGATTTTTTTGCACACCTGCTACTGACAGGTTTTCAAATACATTCATCAATTCATTCATAAGTCCCATTTGAATAAGTTCATCAATTCATTCATAATTCCTTTGTCTTTTCTAGATGCCAAGAAATTATGTTTAGAAAACACAACGCGGGGTTGGAGGAACATATGATGCAACTCAGCTACAAAACGCGCTAGCAGAGATATCTTCAAAGAGAATGTCTATGCTACAGGGTTCGAAAGTATTTCAAACACCGTGCACTACCTTGCATGACCATCTTATGAAGAAGACAAAAGTCAAAAAACAGTTTGTGGTGGAGGGAGGAGTCAAGAAATTCCTGCTGAAATAGAAAAGGATATGGCTCAGGGTCTCCGAATACTTTGAAAAGTGGGGCATAGGTCTCAGCAAGCAGGAATTTTTTGACCAAGTCCAAGAATATCTCATCAAGAACAAAGTTCAAACAAGATTTAAGGACAACCGACCTGGTCATGACTGGTGGGTGAGGTTCAAGTGCTAAAACAAAATTTCACTAAAGAAACCAGAAAGGTTAGAAAACAAAAGACTTTTGCAGCAATCTGACCCCTTCATAATATATGGTTTTTATGAGCTGTTGTATGAAACTGCCACGGCAATGGATATTCTTGACAAGTCCCAGTGCTGTTTCAATTTGGAAGAGACATCTTTCTGCAGAGATCCTGGCAACACGAAAGTTGGAACCAAAGGCTCACCAGCCACTCGTAGAACAGGTGGTAATGGACGTGAAAATACAACTGCCTTGGTTTGTATCAGTACAAACGGAGAAAAATTCACACCTTTAATAGTTTTCTCTGCAAAGAATACCTGGACCTCATGGATACCTGTACATGGAGCTTACCCTGGTGCATCTTACTCATCTACCAATAAAGGGTGGATGACGTCTGATCTCTTTATGAACTGGTTTGAATTCCAGTTTCTTCCTCATGTAAAGGGAAAGGCACTTCTCATCTTAGATGGACATGGCAAACATGCTCTTGCAAAACTTGCAAACGAAATTAACGTGACAATTCTACAGCTACCTCCACATGCTTCAACCTCTCGATAAAGTGGTTTTCAAGGGAATGAAAGTGTCTTATGATCAGAATCTCTCGAAATGGCAGAGGGAGCACCCTGGTAACATTCTGTCAAAGAAGGATTTTGTATGTCTCTTATCAAAGGTATGGGATACCTATTTCACTCCTAGTCTGATTAAAAAGTCGTTCAAAGCAACTGGAATCTTTGACCTGAGTGTTCCAATGAGAGTAAACCCATCCGTAATTGACCAAACCAAGTTTGAACCTACCAAGTTGAGACGCTATGCACAAATGAAAAAGGAGCAGGAGAAAAATTCAGGCACATCTAAAGTCACAACCACTGTCAACACTGAACTAGAAAAAATTACCTTTTCTGTTACCTTTAGTCCAAGGAGATTGCTTGGCAACCAATCAAAAACTTTTGAAAAGATTCTTCTTCACTCAATGAAGCGGCCCGACCTACCATCAGTTTCAGGAATAGAAAAACGGAAGAAAATTGCAAGAGAGGCAGAAGTGATAACATCAAAAGAACATCTAGAGGTGCTTAAGAGGGAAGAAAATCTGAAAGCAAAAGGCAAAGAAAAGAAGAAAAGTTCAGATGGGAAGGGTATAAAATCGAAAGAAAATATTTCTTAAGAGGGAAGCCAATAGAGAGACAGGTGATAGCAAATCAGACATCAGCCTTGAACTTGGCTCTGATGAGGATGATCAGAGTATTCAAGATACTATTCAAGAAAGTGACAGTGATGACAAGGAGACACCCAGTAAGCAAAAGATTGTTCCCAAGCTAAATAAGTATTATGCAGTTAGATACGATGCAAGGAATGACGAACAAGGTTACATAGGAAGGGTTCTAGACTTTCCTGACGAGGGAAAAGTTAAGCTCAAGTTTCTTCACTGCTTGAGCCTTGCCACCTACTCTTTCAATTGACCAAAGAAAGACGATTTCGATACTGTAGATGACAAATACATTAAGCAGGACCAGTAAACTTAGTGGGAAAACCGGACCATTTGAAATACCCCAAATCCGTCAGGTTATTGTATCGTACAAGGCAGTTACTAGCAAGCGTCAGTAGATCTTTGTCTTATGCCCATACACGTAAGCTACAACATATATGAGTAACTTTTTGTATCTGGAGTCAAACCATAATTTGTGTGATATGTTTTTCTTTTTTAAAATACAAGCAATCATTTACATTCAGTGATTTGTGCACCTTGGCTAAGATACTTGTAATGTTTATCTGTTGGGTAAGTCTGACACTGTTGGAGTTATCCCAAAGCAGCAGAAAAAATATGGTCTGGCCTTTAGATGCCAGTCAGTTTGACATAAAAATTGTTTGCTTATGGACTTATAATGATTCCTCGATGCCCTTTAAGATGGTGAAGTCATATTATTTTTGACATATTGTTGAAAAAAGCTAGTAGGATATGTTGCACTTCTCCCAAAGCTGGGGTAAATCCAACATAGCAGGCTGCACCAACTTTGAGACCTGGTGATGGGCTACAAGCACAGTATATGGGAAAATCAGAAAGTGAATAATATGGTAAATTGTTGTAAAAAAAAAGTTTGATAGAAGATGATATGAGAGACTCATAAAAAAAAATCTTGAGAGTCAATTTAACAAAAAAAAAACATGTTAAGGTGTCGGACTTTCCCCGATTCACCCTACCGCAAATAAATTCTGTTTTCTCCCAAAATTATATTGTGTTCTATACAAATACAATGAACTTTGCCATGGGCACAAAATAATTTCATGCATATATTGTGGGAATTTCTTCGCACAAACAAGTATTTCATAGGGTTATAGAGGCTCTTTAGGTTCCATCAAGCGCTATTTATAAATGTCTTGTAAAATGTACTTGTTTTGTTAATATTGTTTATATATTAAATAGCCTACACATGTGCAAAATTGTTATTAAATTTTTTACAATATATAATTCTTATTGATTAAGATGTGATATGTAGGCCTGCACTTGGAAAAATGCATTTGTCCATAGTCCTCAAAACTCATTCTCAAATAATTAAAAGATCCATTACCGTTTCATTTATTGTGAAAAGGAAAACTTTAAAAACAACTGATAAAATATACATTAAAGAATAAAAATTCAACATGAAAAGATAAAAAGTTTAAGTTAAATATTAAATAAGAATGAGCAACAATTCGTTTAGGACGTCTAAATGGTGATGAAGTCTAGCAAGAGTAATTAAGAAGCTGAAAATAAAGCCCTTTCTTCATTATGAATTTTTAAGGCGAAGTCGGCAAATTGAGAACAGTTTTTGTTCGTCTAAAAAAATACTTTTCTAAAAAAAAGGCCACTGCAAATGCGCCTGATTTGCCTTTTTGAGCCTTAAAAAGTACCAATGGAGACTGGGGTTGCCTGAAAAAGTAAAAAAGCACTGCCGACTTTACATGAAAAGGCCATAATTAAGACACGGCCTAACTCTCTAAAGGGCCAACTAGTAAACTACTACCAAGGAATAAACACATTAACGTATGAGATATACGAAACTACACTTTTGAAGATCTTAATAAAAAAAAAAAAAATCTTCGACAAAACAATCTTACACCAAAAAAATATTAGATCTTCATAATCAAGTAAATGTTCTAAAAAATAACATGAAATTTTGTTCAACAAATATTAGATGACGTAGAGAAAGTAGATGGCAATAAAAGACGTATAAATTACGAAAGTATACACTTATTCAATTCAAAAGACTGTAAGTTTTGGTACTCGTTTGACCAACCACGTATCAAACCGTTACCAATACAAATACGTAGTCTGATCCCGCTTCCTAGGGCTTTCTCACTTTCCTACTTTCTTAAACCATAAGCCTTACAAATATGTTCTTTGATCCTATTTTCTAGGGCTATAATGAGCGAAATGTTGAGATGGCTATGTCAGGTTATATGAATGAACAATGCCAAAGATTGTTCTTTTTGGCCATCTATCTGGGACCGAACGGCTGCGCTAAGTAGAGGTCATGAGAGAGAATTTAAAAGAAACAAGACTCAATGAGAGGGGGTAAAGAGTGAGACTTTGAATAACAATAGATTGGAATTGGGGGGGGGGGCAATTGTGTTGGACTCAGGAGTTGCTAATAGTTGACAGTAGTGATAGTAGTAGTAACTTAGACTAATATCTGTTTATACTCAAAATCATGCTTTTTACCAGCCTGTAGCTGGTGCATGATTTTACTATCAGAGTATAAAAAATATATTTCTAAAAAAAACGATTGAACAGTTTAAAAAGGTAGATACACTGCCGATTTCGGTAGTAATATACTTATCATGTGATGGGTCTGTTTTTGTGTTTACGGTAAATCCTCAGTTTTATTCGTGCCCAATTTTCGAATGAGGCCAATAAAATAGCGCTACTAAACGGGAGACAGTGGAAAATATAGAGATAACCAAGTGGTTTCTCAATGCTTTTTAGAGCGAATTGCCGTATTCTATCATTAGTTTCAATTGGTTCGTTTCGAAGTTCGTGTTGACTGTAATAGTTATTGTTGACTGTAATAGTTATTATTATAGCACAGCTTTTCCATAGCTATAGTCTCTGCGACAACTTTTATGATTTGTAGCATTGTTGGAAATCAAGAAGTTTTTTTTAGTAATATTTTAAGAACCAACATCCCCCCTTAATTAATTTGTTTTTACCAAAATTAAAGTTTAATTTAATCTCCTATGTAATGTTTTATCCATGAAACTCAAATAACTTGATTAATTTTTCAAAATATAAAGAGAAAGTATAAAAAAGTTGAAACTATCAAATTTTCCTTTTTTCGTTTGGGACTTAACAAAAAACGATCTCCGAAATTAAGAAATAAGCAGAGATTGAGACAGGAATCAAGATTAAATGTTATGTATTTTTAATTTTGCCATTTTTAATTTTTAATTTGCCATTTTTATTTTTAATTTGTGTTGTTGTCAATAAAATATTGTCTTCAATCGAGAAATAAGCAGAGGCTGAGACAAGAAAATTTTGTTAGAATGTCTTAAATCAAGGCTGTTATCTATGATTTGTTAGTGTAGGAAGAATAGAATTGGACAAAATTTCAGTGATTAGACTGGAATATGGCGAATCGCCTTAACTATGAAATTTACATTAAATGTAAAATATATTTCACTATGAGCTTGGTCAAACTAGCATCTATTAAATTGCTTATATTTTATTCACGAAAATATTTTATTTTACAGTTAATTTTTGGCATTATAAGTTTTTGTATGAAAAGTTTTTGGTATTAGTTTTGTATTTTTAGAACGAAAAGTATGTAAACATTGAGAATTAATATAGTAATTTGGAGCTTAATCTAGGTATTCATGTAAAAATACACTTGGTAATTTTGACATCCGAACGACTCATTTACTATAGGATTGTTTATAGCTAATTTCATATTTTGATAATCTAACTCTGATGCATTTGTGGCTTGAAGAAGGGTTAGGCTGGTCGACTATGAAAAAAAAATTCTGATTTTTGGGGTTAGGTTCCGAGCATGGTTTTAATTCACGAACTTTTTCATAGTTCTAATTTCTATAAATTACATCATCAGCAATTTATTAAGTGGTCAATTTAGATTTAGGGGAGGAATGCAGAGGAGGTACTTACCCTGGGCGCAGAGGAGATACTTACCCTAACTGCAAAATTTCTATGAACAAAATATATCATAGTTCATAGTTATACACAGTTCTGTGTGTAAGGTGCCTGGATTTCTAATCGAGAAGCATGAACGATAAATTCTTGATTCAGAATCCTAAAGTCACATATATATCACTTGCTCAGAGTTAATGTTTGAGTCTGAAGGAAGTGAAACTTCACAAGGAAAGGCTTGAAAACAAACACTACTAAATTTCAGTACAACTTCAGTAAATATTCATTACAACTTCTCGATTAGAATTCCAGGCACCTTGCACACAGAACTTTGTGTCATAGTCAGTCAAGGCTGAACCATGAACAAAGTTCCACTTCCTTCAGACACAAACATTAACTCTGAGCAAGTGATATTTACGAGACTTTTAGATTTTGAACCAAGAATTTGTCGTTCATGTTTAAACGTTGTTACTGTGAAGCTTCATTTCCTTCAAACATCAACTCTAAATTGGATTTGAAAATATCTGTTTTTTGAATCGATAGATTCTAGCTGCACTAAATTTCAGCCATTTCGGAATACTAATGTTTTTTTTTCTTCTTTTTTTTTAACAGCCTTTCTTCCTTCAGACATCAATTGCGAATCAGATTTTGAATCTAGAGCAGGGGTTCCCAACTAGTTTTGGGCATTGTCCCCCCTAGACATTACTAAAATGTACCCCACCCCACCCCCCCCCCCCGTGATACTTAAATTTTGTTGGTCATAATTTTACGTGTATTCACCAGAAGGAAGCTCATAAGTCATTGACAATGTCATTGCTTAAACGTCATTGACAATGTCATTGATAATGACAATTTTGTCTATATTCAACACCTTTTATACAATCCATGACCTCATTGCAGTACTATCATGTATCTTATTTGCTCTTTAAATTTAAGTTGTGTTTTCGGGCACCGGGTCTGAAGCGTGTTTTGAGCGGGTTCGACAAAAATCGTTTTCGGGTTCTGTGTGTTCAACCCAGTAAAACTTTTAAGTTATTTCATCTTACGGGTTCCAAGTATATTGGACACGGGTTCCTCAAAATTCTAACGCGCCTGAATAACTTGGTTGAACAGGGGTCCTGAGAAGACATCCGTGTTGGATGTGAATGGCCTGAAAACAAGGTGTTTTATGAATGTGACGTCATTCGCAAGAAAAATGTATTTTACAAATTTAAGGCTCTAGAGTATAGTAAGCCAAAGGATGCGGGTCCTGAACGTGGCCCACCAAAATAATGCCATGTCCCACGTTATGGCCTGTGCCCCACGTTGGGAATCACGGATCTAGTGGTTCTAGTTGTATTGAAGTTCTGCCATTTCGATGTTTTGGAGTGTATGTATTAATAGGTGTGTACATATTCTTCGTAGACATTTCGTCATGAAGATTCTATTTCTTCAGCCAAATCTCTTGTTGTGAGCATGGCCAAGTGCTTATTATTTTATTTATTTTTCTTTTATTATTTTTTATATTATTTTTTTTTTATCTTGCAGATTTTCCTGATCTTTGTGATGATGAAGACCTAAAATAAATTGTTTAAGAAGTTAATTGCTATTTTTGTATTTTTGGTAAGCTTATTTTATCTGTGAATTAATTAAATATACTAGTCGATTCTACATATCTGCTGATATACAAGAAGAAAAGTTTAGACAATTTTTTTTCGTCAAAATGTTGCTTTTCTTAGTCATCCAAAGTGAAACATTCCAAATTTTCCTCCTTTTTTTTTTGGGGGGGGGGCAGATATTTGCGCATTCATTTTTGGTATCTTTGGTTAGTCAGTTCATCCTTTGAAGAAACATTCATACCCTAGAAAGGAATCCCTGGAAAATAGTGAGCAGTGCGGGGTTACCTTGGAGATGAATCGCAGAGGTAGAATACTTAAAATACCAAAAACTTCCGAAAACGAAAATTATTGTTTGTATTAGCTAGGGGGAAATTGCACAATCATATATATCTAAAAAAAAAAATTAAAAATTGGGAATTCAATTTTCAATATGCAGTTGTGTAGTTTTTGATAGGAGGGGGCTGTAAATTTAAGAAAAAAGAGACGTAGTTAGAAAATTCAAAAAAAGTGAGCTGAAAACGTATGGTGCCGAAAAGCTTAAGAAGTTCTAGTTATCTTTGGGAATGAATGTATTGTTAGTGTTTGAATTTTTACGGCAAAATTTTTGTTAAATTTTACTAGTTATTTCTAAGCTGGCAACATTGATGAACATGTAATACTGCCTTAAAACTTCATAATTTTCAAAAAAACAAATGTAAAATCTTAGAGGATCGTGGCTTCAAGGTATGAATATACCTAAGGGGGTTTCAGAGAACAAAAAAATGTTTTTGTGTTGATGTCTTTGGTAATTTATAATAAAAAATTCATTTTTCTTTTGTTTAAATAACCCTAGTGATGTTTCTAAAATTACATTTTAGTAGTAGTTGATAGGAAGACTGAGATGGATTGCCAATATATAACTGTAGGAAGTTGGTATAATAGGGCAATATGTTTCTTTTGGAACACTAACTACTTGCCCTCACACAAAAAAGTCAATCACCAAATCCCTAACACAAAAAAGTCAGGTCCCCTTTTTATCCTCTTTTTAATCATGCTGACGGTGAGACAGTTATGCTAGGTTTCCTAAAAAAGAGAAAGTTTATGAGAGGGGGTGGGGCTTGCTGGAAGGAAATATTTTTTAAACCTCTGAAATGGATATGGTGGGTGATAAGGATGGGGGTGAAAAATGGAGTTTTGTGAGACTTTTACAAGGACTGGGACTTCGTCCTCTCCTATACCAACTTGGAAAATAAATTTGAGGTCTTGAATATTGCGAGGTTCTCTGGTGTGAACTATTTGCCTGAAAACTATAAAAAGAAAGAAAACTGGCCTGCTAATAAATAGAAACAACACACCTATGAGATTTCACACCAATTAGAGCACTTTGATGGCCTTGAATGGCCAGACCATACAATATATGATCCAGCCTAGATAAATTCTACTGGGGCCATATAGATTCTGGAATGATCTGATTTTTACAAATGTGTCCAAATTATTAACAGAACCTTGGTCATCATCCGAAGAAGTTATGACAGTATTAGTCCTGAAAAACTGATTGGGGGGGGGGTTCAAAGTCCTAAATTTTGGCCTGATTTAGGTTGAATTGAACGTATTTAATTTAAACACAGTTTATGGGGAGAGGTCTTAATTATAGATGGAAGTAGGTTCCACTCTATTTTTAAGTATCACATTATTTTCTCTCGAGGATGGATTAAAAACAAGGGGAGAAGTTTTCTGACCGGTCTTGAGTGGTTTCTATCCCTCCCCTTTTGCATGTATTATCATAATGATTGCATTAATAAATCGTTGAAAAGATCCAGTCTACAATCTTTTAACATTGTTTTCGTCCGAAGGACTTTGAGAGAAAAGATGCCTTTGGGGAGGTTATCAGACCCTTATGCCTACCTCGCCTTTTATCCTTTTCTTATGATTTCCCATGTCATGAAACATATTGACTGTAAGTTTTTTCTTCAAAAAGAAATTACTAATTCTAGAAATTACAAAAAGAAATTACTGACGGACAATATACTATACGGAATACTATGAATATACTATACGGACAATACTGTTTGTCCTGATCGAGCAAAAAAGATTACTGTAGATTAAAAGATTAATGATTAAAAGATTAAAGATTAAGGATTAAAAGATTAATGTAGCAGACAATAAAATGTGAGTTTATAAGAGAACAGTTAGGCAATATAAACAGCAAAAGTAAACGCAAGCTCATTCCGGGGTATTTAGAGAATGGCGTTAACTAACTAAACACTAATAATTGAGATCAATTTATGACTAACCCAAATAAAACACTCTACGAACATATTAGACAAAAATAAAAATAACTCTATAACAGCAATATGTATATTAACAAAAAAACAAATATCTAAATATACATTACAATATACAATCATATAGATATACAATCTATATGTATACATATACAATCTATATCTATATGTATCTATACAATCTACATATAAAATCTGTATGTAGATAAAACAAATATCTACAGTTGAATCTTTAGTAGCAAAACAGGGTTTTCTGGTCAGATCCCCCTTATGCAGGATAGTTTCTGCTCTCTTTCGGGATTAAAACTACTCCTTACTTCCATTTGAAAAAACACAATTTTTAATATTTAGTTTCTGCATCTTTTTGTTCCAGATTTAGGCTAAACATAAATATCAGGATAGGGCGGTTTTGCAGGTTTTCTACCTACAAAATGGTACAGCATTTTGTAGGTGATTTTAGGTACTAAAGAACATATTTGCATTATGTTAAAAAGTCGAAGGGTAAGCATGAATATTACCTCTACTGTTGAAGAACATGACATAATATAGGTTTGTTGTGATTTATTTTACCTAGAGCTCTACGCTGAAGGACATATTGTTAAAAAAACAACTAAATTTAAATTATTCGAAAAGAGGTGTGTTAACTATTTATTGCAAGCAATTATGGACTGCCATGAATGCAAGATTATTGCAAAGTGTATGTGCAAAAACTATTGCTTACACGGTAATAAGTATATTAGTAAGAAATAAGCTTATAACTAATTAAGGGCTATTGAATACCCAAAGTACCGCAAAATGGATACCCAAAGTACTGCACAGTTCTGTGCAGTCAGTCGATAAGTCCAATTTGAGAATCCAAATGACGTTTATAGCTTTTTTGTTTTGTCATGACCTCTAATATCCTTGTGAAGTCAATAGTATATACTATGTTTCAAGTTTATCTTCTAGAGAATATATTTGAACTGATCAGTTTTGGCCGAAAATATGCTAAATAGGAAACATAAAAGAGAGATGAAAGCAGCTCTAATTAAGAAAGGGGAGGATAATAGAATAGGTATGAAATGCATTTTGAAATTAATTAAATGCTAGTGAATGCCCAATTGTTAGTGTATTCCGTAAAATTACCCTCCTATTGTAGATCTCCGTGTGATAAGTTGGTAAGTCTAAATTTTGAGCTCTCCATATAGCCCTGTGTTCTGTCAAGACCTCTAATTCCCTGTTGTATGGCATTCTGAACACATTAGTTAAAAATAGATTTCGAGTTTTTTGAAAGAAAAGATTTTCAAACTTACCAATTTGGGCCGAAAATATGATAAATTCAAAACTTAAAAAGGAAGAATTTTGGCAACTCTAATGGACGGGGAGAAGGTTGTAAAGAAATGAAGCTTTAAGCTAATTAAGGGTAAATATCCAAAGTATAATATGGAGATTTGGCTTGTTGTTGAATTAAAATGCTTTCTGTCAGATGATGAGTCTAATTTTAGGTATTCGTTTGACCGACCATATATCGAACCCAAACCTCTAAGCTGTGGACTAGGGTTGTAAAGAAAGAAACATTACGAATGCCAAGCCATGTTTTTCGGATGAAGAATGCCAGACTGCCAAAGATTGGGCTTTTTAGTCTTTCATTTTGGTCCAAACTAAAAAAACTCGTCCCTGAATACTTCGGGAATACGGTGTATACGGTGGGAATACGGTGGTATAATCCTATAGGATAGGATTGAAAGGAAATTGGAATTAAATGGGAGCGGTAAAGAGTGAAGCTTTAAGTAGATTAAGGTCTTCAGGATCTCCGCTTTATACACTTTGATTGACATAAAAGAAGCCCGTGATAATCTTTCACATCACATCAGCGTCAAATCAGGCCGAAAGCCTTTTGGAAATCGACGAATAGCGGGTATAGTTCTTGGTTGAATTCGACGTATCGTTCCATGAATTGTCGAATGATGAGTATCTGGTTAGTTTTAGATCTTCGGAGGTGAAAGACGGCCTTATATTATTCAGTGGTAGAAGCATTAATTGCTTCGCGGCGTCCGAGTAAAAGCTTTTGTCAGAAGAAATGACTGAGGGCTCCTGGGCCTAATTGGACAGTAGTTTCCCCGTTCCTTTTTTGATCCCTTTTTGTGAATAGTGACAAAGGCGGCCTTGCACCTTTGACGAGTACGTGATCGATTTCCCCCATGGGAGACACAAGGGTATGGTACAGATATATTTATATTATCTGATCGGACGTCATTGAGTTCGGTGGTTTTTTTGTCTGGGTCTTGCGCTTTTCCTCGCTAGAGCGACTGGATTCCTTATTCAGTTTCTTACTTGAGTGGGGATGATGGTTTGAGTTCTTGGTTAGGAATGGCGAATTCTCTCGCTATTTCAGGATCAGTAGCTACGGGGGGAGAACGGGTTTGTCTTTGAAGTGCTCTGTCCATCTTCTTCTTTAAATCGCTAATGACTTCCGTCAATGTCCGGTATCACTGATAATTGTGGTTCCTTTTTTGGGCTCTCATACCGTTTGAAAACGGATCCAGTGGTCTCTTTCTCGAACGATAAATCACGGTCTTCGCATTTCTTTCGAAGTGGTTACATACTGCCTTTCTGATCTCTTGGTGTACCCTTCTCTTTAAAGGCTTGTAGGTATCTTGGCTTTTGCAATCAGACTTGTTACAGGAAAGTCGCCTATCCTCGCATGGACTGGTGATATCATCTATAATTTGCGGGTTTTCATTGGGGATTCTTCAGCCAAGGCTTTCATTTGCTATCTCGACGATGACTGATGTGGCTTGTTCGCATGCTGAGTCTGCCTTGCTAGTGGCGATCACGAGAGAGTGATTAACCAGTATTTTTCAGAATTCGTCAGATGGGGTGGAAATGTAGGTCTACCTTTTTTAGGGATACCGCAGTGTCCCTTTTGGCAGTTGTTTGATATTTAGCTTCAACTTTGATATCAGGATACCATGATCAGGGTCGGAGTATGTTCCAGGTAGTGCTCTCGTATCTAGTACGGATGACTTCGAGCGTTTCGATAGCAGCACAGTGTCAATCATGGTCTCGATTCTCGATCTCTAGGTTAGCTTATGTTGACGACGATGTTTGAACTTCATGTTTGTTATGAATAGTTTGTTTCTTCGGCGAAAGTCGAGCAATATTTCGCTTCTGGAATTGCGTTTCCCTTAACCATAATGCCCATCAGATCGGACCGATCGTTGTTATCATTACAGACTATGGTTTTGAAATCCTCAATAAATACATATCTCTTTGAGATTTGGTCAAATGTTCAGTTTCATTATTTTAAAATGACACCAAACTTGAATATTATGAAAAACGCTATGAGATTGGTTGAGACATTTAACAGAAAACTATAATTTCCTTGGTATTTTGTAGTTTGATTCTTATGTCTTGCCGCCAGTTATTTGTAATTTACTATATGTAGTTTTTGGAAATTAAACAATAATTCCCAACTCAAGGATTACCATCAAGAACATAAATAAGAAGTAAATTTTTATTATGTTTTAAAAAGGCATTAAAATGTAAATTTAAAAGAAAGTCCGAAATGAGGATTACCCGGTAGTTTAATTGTTTTTTATTCTGTTATTTCAACATAGAAGGAAAGTAGAAAGAAGTGATTTTCAATTAAAATGAACTTCGAAAGAAAAGCTAGTTACTCTGAAATAATATCTTATTGTCTAATACAATTAAAAAAAAAATTAATAATTTCAAAGAGCGTTCTTAATTCTTTGTACAGAACAGTGTCTAAAGCTTTGCTTTTTTTTAAAGTTCTTATCACATCAAATAAATAGCAGGGATTTGAGAGAAGGGTCGTTCGAATATATTTTATGCTCTGGTATATTTGTCGGCAGGGTAGCCAACTGGACACATTTTATGTCAAAAGGACACATTCCCATGTGCTGGGACACATTGATACAAAAGGGCAAAAATGTGACACATTTTAGAAATTTGGGACATTATAGGGACACATTTTGTAAATTCTTGACATAAAACGAAACGTTTCCCAACTGGATATATTTTGATAATAAAAAATGTCATTTTTCACCAAAGCAGTGCTTTTTCTCGGTATTTTTTTTATTATTCTTTTTTTAGCATCCAGGTTTTGTCAGATTTGTCGTAAGTAAAAAGTTTCCTTCCAAGTAAGAGATTTACATGTTGATATGTTTTCGTGCTGTCACACTAAGTCATTTTGTATGACTGTTTTATAATTTTTTTTTTCGTTTTCATTACATTCGACGTTAATTGGCCACTTTGAAAAACGTTTACAAAATATCTTTTGGGTCAATAATTCGACTGGTAAAAAAAAAATAACCTCTAGTTTTGAGATTTCAAGATGGACACATTTTAGCTAAAAATTTCACATTTTGGATGCTCAGGGGACACATTTATGGGCCAAAAAGTTGGCAACCCTGTTTTTGTAGAAAAATAGATGACATCCTGATAAATTGCTGTTTCAAGTGTTTTGACCCAAACAGGAGTAGCCTACGTGTACGTTTTATCAAGCAAGAATTGATAGCCATTTGGTTTTGAAGTATTGAAAAGCTTTACCGAATCAACCAGTGGCATTGAGAACGCTCCCAGAGAGTGGCAAGTTTCACTCTCAAGGACACGATTATAAAGTCTGTGATTTATTTATTGGAACATTAAAAAAAAGTAAATTAAAATGAACAATAACAAATTATTCAAATGAAAACAAAGAAGTGCGTCAAAACTTAAAACCAATCGACATTGCTCAAATATGTGGTGAGTTCTGGCCCCTACCAAAGGCGAATCTAGAGCAAATTTGGGGGGGGGGGCAGTGTGACAAGTGCGCCAGAAATTGACCAAATTGACAAGCTTATTTTAAAGAGTCAAAAACAGAAAAAAAACTTGGAATAAGAGCGCCAGAAAAAATATTGGGGAGTGTGCGGGGTACCCCCGTGGATCCGCCAGTGGCCCCTATCATCACCTCCTCCTAATTTTTGAAGCTGGTGTTTAATGCTTTACTGAAAACTTATCAGACTGAAAAAAATATTGTTGATAAGTAATCACAAGTGTTTTATTTATTTGTTGCTCTTCAAGATGTTTAAGCTGCTAATTTAAATGTTTTCTGTCTTACAAAAAATACATGAAACAAAAAATAAAGCTTATTAACCAAATTATATCTCAAAGTGTTCTAACATAAAAGAAAAAAGCTTGGGAAAATTGCTTTTGATTTAAATTTTAATTTAAAAAGCAGAGTTTTTCTGGTGAAAGTAACGATCGAAGTTGAAACTTAAAACGAACAAAAATTACTGCTTCGCGGTCTATGCAACGCATTTTTGTAAAACTGTTTCAAATATTCTAGCTTGTGGTATTTCCCCATGTTTGTAGAATTCTAAAAAACTTAGCGCTTTACTGAAAACACAAAACCGATGCAGTAAAACAGGAATAGAAACAGGAAAATCCTTAAGTGGCCTGCAGAAAATGAAAGAATTATTCATTAAGCTCTCAATCGTCTTTACGGGCCATGAAACCAGTAACTTTTATGACACGATCTTAACTCTCCAAAGAACTCAAGAAAGCTGTTTTACTGCTACCTTGACGTCACTTCTTTGCTTTTACGAGACAAGAAACTTTTAAAGCTCGCTTTTTATATTCTGTGATCCAGCAAGCAAAGTGTCCAGGCATATGCTACAAAAAAGAAAAAAATAAATATTTACCCATACGTGAAACTTTTAGGGGCAAAGTTTTTAACACAATTATTGAAACAATCACTTTTCCTTGAATTAAAATAATCTCCTTTTATATTCTTTTTTCGCCAAACTAAATTTTACGGTGAATCTTGACACTTGTAGCATAAAGTATTTGATATGCGTATAATCCATCAGCCTTGAAATACATAATTCGTCATAGCAAATTGCTTAATTAATAGCTTTTTTGGTTGTTTTTTTACATGTCCATGAAAAAGCAAATATTGATCTTGGAGAAAACTACTCTTGCATATAGAACTGCCAAGGATGCAAAATGAGGAATTATATTCCATAATAATTGAAATCTTCAAAAGTGAATGATCAACCTTAATTATTCGATTTTTTCTAAGAAACCGGTCCTCCGGAGGGGGTCTAGTTTAAAACGTTTGATATGCATAGAGTCCATCAGTTTTGAAAAAAATTATTCGTCATAGAAAATTCTCCTGATTAATACATACAAACACATATGTGTATCCCGCCTCCCAAATCCTAAATTGTCCCTAGTTCTTAGGACCTCTATAAAAAATATCGAATAAAAATTGTTTTTGTCCCGCCCTCCCCCCCCCCCCGAAAAAAATAATGTGTAGGTGTGTAATCACGCATAGAATTTGTTCAGTAAATCTAATTTTGTAATATATATTAACACTTATAAAGGGACCAGGCTATTCAGGGCTAGCGCTAAAGGGTTTGAGGGTACGGAAAATTTCTGTGTCAAAGGTTTGTAGTTAAATTTTCAGTGTAATATAGAGCGTCTAAGTTTAGATGAACAGTATTTATTCTTAGTAAATATCTAGTGTACACAGAAAGTTTTGTGGATAAATGAAAAGGGGCTTTCATAGTCCGAAAATTAAGCTCCTATAGTTTAAGCTCAATGAGGTTAGACGTAAGCTTCAAATGTAGATGTCTCTTAGGGACGCTACTGGATAACTGTTTTGAAAATTCAACCTATCTTGCCTTTAGTGTTGTAAGTATTACCAGGAGCGTCATTTGGGAGGGACAGGGGGGGGGGGGTTGCCCCCCCCAAGTAATGTGGAGAAAAAATTATTATATAGCTCATGCTCCTTGAATATCCGAAAGTAGACCCCTCTTGCCACCTCATTGAAAATGTTGTAGATTCGCCCCTGAGTATTCCTCCCCCCCCCATTCTTTTGTATTCAAGTTATTGGTATTTATGCTTTCGATAGAAATCACCGCCAAGCATTTAATCTGTTTCGAGTTCTCGTCAATATTAGACATTTTTAAATTATATTGAGTTTCTCATAAACTATTTTCAGCCTGATTGGTTACTCTGATCGGTACTACAAGCAAAATTCTTAATTACTGCATATATTGACATATATCCGTTTTTTTAATAGTTTTGAAAACATAATTAAGGAAGACGACGATCAAGCTAGATGTTGGGTTTTTCTGGACAACTCGATATCTCTGAACTTCCAATCTGTAAAATCCAGAAAAAAGAAGAAAGTTCGTAACCTTCATTAATGTTTATTTAAATATTATAGAGTGTTTTTACAAGGTTATACCCCCCCCCATGCACCCAAATTTCGCAGGTTGAGCTATACAACTTTTTTGTGTCTTAGTAAAAGTCGGTACACATTTAAATATAGCTTTGACCCCCCCCCCCAGATATTAGTTGTTTATTAAATTGCATTGGTTAAATATAACTAATTTTTTTATATAATTTTTAGAGCAAAATTTAGTCAGTGTTCCTCTTGCTAGTTTAGAACCATCAGTAAGGTTGTATCAAAGGGAGGGGGGTCCGGGTCTTAACACCCGGCCCCTAAATTTATGTCCGACTCGTAAAATCGTAACAAAAATGCATATAAATTTTTGTTGATGTGTTTTTTAAAGTTTCTTTGTCCTAAAATATATCCCCCTCCCCCCCTCCCCGAGAAAAAACCCTGGATACGCCCTTGACTATCATATGATTTTTTCACTGACTTCAGAGAATCTATGTGAAGCTTGTCTGGATATTTTCCATTTTTTGTCGAAGTAGACCCTTGACTCATGTACGGTGTTAGAAATTTTTCCCAGGGGAAGCACTACCAGGATTTTTGTTAGGGTCGCACTATAATACCTAGGGCAGACACATTTCTAATATGTCGACAAAGCTGCAGCTTCTAACGAGAGACAACCAATATTTGATTACACCCGTTGATGCACTGGATGTGAAATTTTTGAACGATTATTGTCGTTTTAATACATAATCCCTTATTTAGTTGAAAAACTTTTTCGTAAATATTTCTACAGAAGAAGCAAAATTGAATTTTGCTAATGAAATAAATAAAGTGAACAATCAAAGTAATAAAGTGAAATAAAGTAGATGTGTTATTCAAAGGGGAATCTAGGGCAAAATCTTGGGGCGGGATGTGACAAGGGCGCCAATAATTGACGAAATTGACAATTTTATTTAAAAGAAGAGTAAAAAAACGGAATGAGGGTGCCAGAAAAGTCTTGGGGGGGGGGGGGGGGGGTGCCTTCCTGGATCCACCCCTGTGTCATTGGCTTGGTTTTTAACTGAAGTAGTGAGCAGGGCATATCCGTGCGAACATCCTTTTTCAAACGTCGAGATGAGTGTATTGGAATCTTTAAATCATTCTTTATTTTTGACGGGTGATCTTCATTAACAGGTGATTCTTTATTGGATTAAATAAAAAAAAACAAGTTTTTTTAACTGAAAGTAAGGAACGACGTTAAAACTTAAAACGAACAGAAATTATTCCGTATATGAAGGGGGCTGTCCCCTCCTCAACGCCTCGCTCTTTACGCTAAAGTTTTTTTATTGTTTAAAAAAATAGAGTTGTGAGAAAGTCAAACTTTAGCGTAAAGAGCGAGGCGTTGAGGAGGGGACAGCCCTTCATATACGGAATAATTTCTGTTCGTTTTAAGTTTTAACGTCGTTCCTTACTTTCAGTTAAAAAACTTGTTTTTTTTATTTAATTTTTGAACGTTTTTGAATTAATGCAGGTTTTGATTTTGGCTCACCGTACATGAATAATTAAAACAAAATTTGCATATTATATTTGGTTAAATGGCTTTCTCGAAACTTGTTTAATTTTATTTACGAACGTTTTTATTAGTAATAAATATACTTAACTTAGAATTAACTTACGTAACGAACTTATATATTCATAAATTTTTAACACGTATATTAGGGGGTTCGCCCCCTAGTCAATACCCTGCCCTTTAAACTATAGTTCGAATTTTTTTCCAGTTCTTTAAAAATGACCTCTTAATCACAATCAGTTGATCAGTTGAAAAACTTGTTTTTTTTTATTTAATTCCTGATCTTTTTCTTTAATAATGCTGGGAAATCCGGCGCCCCTTTCATAGCAATGTCCCTTCCCCCATGAAAACTTCCTTCATGGAAAGATCCTTCCATATAGCCCCAGACCCTCTCCTTCCCCCACCTACCAGAAAAAATCTCCTCTGAAAAAGTTTGTATACGTCCCAATAACCAATACTATATGTTAACATTGAGTAAAGTTAATAACTTTCAGCCCTCCCCCTGGGAACTTTGGGGGATCAAGTCATCCTAAAGGATATTTTTATCATATTTTCGACGATGCTGAACAAAATGGCTATCTCAAAATTTTGATCGGGTGACTTTGGGAAAAAAATGAGCGTGGGAGGGGGCCTAGTTGCCCTCCATTTTTTGGGTCACTTAAAAAGGCCACTAGAAATTTTAATTTCTGTTCCAATGAGTCCTCCCACGATATTCTAGGACCACTGGGTCGATACGATCACCCCTGGAAAAAAAACAAAACAAAAAACAAACAAACAAATAAACACACATCCGTGATCTTTCTTCTGGCAAAAAATGGAAAATTCCACATTTTTGTAGATAGGAGCTTGAAACCTCTACAGTAGGGTTCTCTGATACGCTGAATATGATGGTGTGATTTTCATTAAGGGTCTATAACTTTTAAGGGGTGTTTCACCCTTTTTTTGAAAATCAGGCAAATTTTCTCAGGCACTTAACTTTAGATTGGTAGGATTAAACTTAATGAAAGGTATATATTTGAAATCAGAATTAAAATCTGATTCTTTTGATGTATCTATTGGTATCAAAATCCCGTTTTTTAGAGTTTCGGTTACCATTGAGCCGGGTCGCTCCTTACTTACAGTTCGTTACCACGAACTGTTTGAAAGGTGATTGACAGATGATCTTTTGTCTCAAAAAGAAATAAAAAGAATGAGCATTATTAAGAAATGAAAAATTAAGAAATGGCTATAATTACTGTAATTACTATTATTACTATAATTACTATAATTACAATAATAATATATAATTACTATAATTACATTATTAAGAAATGGCTATAATTACTGCGATTCGTATTGCAATGAATAGGTGTGATAGCTACAAATTAAATCACTTTAAATATACTAAATTATTGTAATTCCTTCATTGAAATAAAAGATTAAACAGTTTTATATGGATTCGAAGATAAAAGGGGGCAAATGAGTTCCCAAGGCCAAAACATAATTTGCACTTTACTAAAAACAATATAAATGTTCTTACTTGTATAACTTTAATAAATCAAATAATATTAACTTTTTGATTGCTAAATATCAGTATATATATATTAAACTGACAATGAACCTTCATTTGTATTTTTTTCAGTGAAGTGCGGATTATGTTTTGGCCTTGGGAAGGCATAGGGGTATTGAGCCCAACTTATGTTAATTTCTGCTCGTTTTGAGTTTGACTCGGTTATTTATTGTAATTTCTGTTCGTTTTGGGTTTCATTAATTTATCGATGCTGATTTTCGGTACGTTCACCCATGGTAGATTGTTTGGTTTCTTCTTTGCTCATTTTTTGTTTTATAGAGTTCTTTACTTTTTTTGAAAAACCATATTTTGTGGAAAAAGTTTTTTTTAATTAATTTCTGTTCGTTTTATATTGACATAGTCTTTTCAGAGAAAAAGACGATAATACTTTAAATCTTTTTGTTTTTCTAAGAATTTATAGTTTGGCCTGATATTTGTTCTGGAGAAACTTTTTAAGTAATTTTAAACAGCTTATACCTTCTTAAGAATCTGGAGACAAAAAGTATTGTTTATTATCGTTTACCAACTTCTCTAGTTGATCTGAAAGCTAGAGCTTAATACCATTCGCAAAAAAATATGTTAACATACTCCCATAGATTCAGTACACTTGCGCTATTTTAATTTGGTTGAATTTTAGGAGCAGAAGCAGCCCCGAAAGTTTGAACATAATACCCCCGGTGGTTCTTGGGATACTGCTGAGATGCCTTATTGGGAATTAGCATTAACACAGTACATTTTGATTTAATCTTATGGCAACATTTACTTTGGAGCCCTTTTTGAAATTTCTATAACAACTTTCTATATAAACTTTATATGCCCCCATGCCATAACATACAACCCTTTCACTGAGGGCTCTGAGGGGGTTATCATCTTAAAAAACCTTATTTCAAGAACTTTCAACTACGTTGAACAAAATGTCTCAAAATTTTGATTGGATGTGTTTGGGTAAATGGTGGGCGTGAGAGGGGCGGTAGTCGCTCTCCAATCACTTTCAACTATTAAAAAAGGCATTAGTCCTTTCAATTTCCAATTGAATGAGTCCTTTTGAAGTTTCTACGCTTTCAATAAAAACCTTATACGCCCCCAGGGCATAACTTACAACCCTTGCCTTGAGAGCTGTGGGGGAAGGGGGAGGGATTGCAATCCTTAAAGACCTAATGTCCAAAACTTTAAACTACGTTGAATAGAATGACTATCTAAAATATTGAGTGTATGTATTTGGGGAAAAGGTGGCCGTGAGAGGGGGGTTATTTGCCTTCAAATCACTTTCGACAATTAAAAAGGGCACTACCCCTTTAAATTTCCAATCGAATGAGCCCTTTTTCAAGTTTCTACGACAAAGATTTCAATAAAAACCTTATATGCCCCCAGGGTATAACTTAAAACCCTGGCCCTGAGGGTTGTGGGGGAGTGTCCTCCTCAAAAACATATTTTGTATCTCGAAATCAACTACGCTGAACAAAATGGCTATCTCAAAATTTTTATTGGATGTGTTCTGGGGAATGATGGGTGTGGGGGGGGGGGGATAGTTGCCCTCCAATAACTTTCGACTATTAAAAAGGACACTAGAACTCTCAATTTCCAAATTAATGGGCCCCTTTTGAAGTTTCTACGACGACCACTTCCAAATGAAGTGTCCAGCTCTAAAGGGGAAAAAATTATAATAGTAAATAGTACATTGTGCCAACATCGCTCTTATATGCCCTGAAGGAATAACTTAAAACCCTTGCCCCAAGGGTTGTGGGGGAGTGTCCTCCTAAAAAACATATTACCTATCTGGAAATCAACTACGCTGAACAAAATGGCTATCTCAAAGTTTTGATTGGATGTGTTTGGGGGAATTGGATGTGGGTGTGGGGGGCTAGTTGCCCTCCAATCACTTTCGACTATTAAAAAGGGCACTAGCCCTTTGAATTTCCAATCGAATGATCCTTTTTTGAAGTTTCTACAACAACGCCTTATATAAAAACCTTATATGCACCCAGGGCATAACTTAAAACGCTTGCCCTGAGGGCTGTGGGGGAGTGTCCTCCTTCAAAACACATTTTTTATCTGGAAATCAACTACGCTGAACAAAATGGCTATCTCAAAATTTTGATTGGATGTGTTTGGGGGAATGATCGGCGTGGGGGGGGGGGGGGCTAGTTGCCCTCCAATCACTTTCGACCATTAAAAAGGGCACTAGCCACACAATTTCCAATCGAATGAGCCTGTCGGAAAAAAAACATATTGTGGCCACATCGTTCTTTACTTAGGTAGCGCTAGCGTGTTGCCTATGATTTCTAGATACAATTTTTTTATCAACACTATGTTTTTTGTGAATTTGGTTTTATTTTGTGGATTCTAGGTTCCAAGTTTTTCATTCTCACCAAATTTGTTATGTTCCAAATTTGTCAGTCTGTTCTTCAAATAGTGGAGTATTGGGTTCACAAAAAAGCGTGGTTATAAAAGCAGCAATAAGCAGCAATCTTGGTTACATTTAATGCAATGTAATTTTGTGCATTTTGTGCATTTTGTGACATTTTGTGCATTCTCGGCTCCTTTTTGTCCAACTTTGACCCAAAAGGAATGCTATATCACCTAACGTTCACACAGACTGGTGCGTTGCGGAAAACGCAGTATTCCGCACCGCATCGCTACAGCGGTGAAACCGCAGAATTTGTTCACAACGAAAATTTAGAAAGAAAAAAAATTTAAATTTGAGAAATGCAGGTGATTCCATTCCTTCACACACTTTTTTTATGTTAGGAAGAAGAAGAAAGAGAGTACTCAGATATTTACTTTTTAACTTATCTAAAAACATCTCAAGGTTAGACAAGCTTTCCTTTCAGTGGATTGTGAGCTTTGTTAATACTTTGGTGGATAGCTTCCTGTTAAAACAGTTCAGTGAACATTTCAGCACCTCCTTACCTGGCTAATTCGCCTATCTCGAGAAGCCTTCTGAATTTAATTGGATCTTTTATGCTCAGGATGACTTTTGTCACATATAATTTGATGAAATTTAACAGCTAAAATCAGCCTTTCAATCGCCTCCATTTTTTTTCTTTCGTAATCTGCGAGCGCTTTACCGTTGGATTTTTTCAACGCACGAGTCTTGCGGAAAACCGCAAGGATGAGCAGCAAGAGACGCAGGCGTTCCTCCGCAAAACGCAATCCGCAGCGGTTTTCCGCAGATCCGTGCCCTGTGAGAATATAGGGTCGCTGTGTTAAGCGTTTTTTTGTAACCATTGCGAGACGACCACTGTATATTTACGAGTCAGAGAGTTTAATATTTTAAGCATGTTTCGTATGTTTTAGACCTAGTAGTGCCAATTCACGAAAATATAGGAGGAGGGATTACTGATTTAAGATCTAAAAGACAGTCAATTTTGTTGATTTTTCAGTGAAAATACAAAATTAGATAGCTGCTTTAATTTTAAGGGGGGGGCATATATAATCCTCAAGTACCCCCTTCCCTCTATTGGCAACACTTTTCAGACCAATACCGACATGATTGATCTGTATTTAATTTACCAATGGTGTTGAGAAATTAATAACTAATTTGCTGTTATTTAAGTTTCTATGGACGACGCCTTCAAAGTTTACCAAACTATAGGTTTACCTTTTAAATATTTACTTAACGTAAAATAATTATCATCTTTGTCAAATAATGTCTTGTTATCAAAATTGAAAGCACATTTTGGGGTAGGGTCGTAACCAGGATTTTTTTTTTGGGGGGGGGGGGGTACAAAAATATTTCTTTCGGGGGGTCACAAAAACTGTAAAAACGGAATAAAAATTATTAATATTCATTTTTGTTACGTTTTGACAAGTCGGACAAACATTTTGGAGGGAGGGGGTTTCAACACCCTAACCCCACTCCGGGATAGGGCCTTGTTCTGGAGGTTTCGATAAAAATTTGACTGAAAATTAAACCAAGCGCAATCTTTCGGATGAAAAATTGCACGTGGAATTGAAATATCGGCACTGGTGCGTTAAATGGTCATTTCTGAATTCATTAAATGGTCATTTCATTAAATGGTCATTAAATGGTGCACTAACTGGTGCATTAAATGGTCACTAAAAAGTCAAGTTTGGTTAATGCTAATGAAATAAATAAAATAGGATGAATATATAACAGTTTATAAACGAATTTGGGCTATATATTTGCACATTAAGGGGTTGGGGTGTGGGGTAGGGGCTAAAGAATAGTGTAATTTAAATATGTAAACTAACCTAACCCCGGTACCTCCCCCACTAAACCCCAAAAAAACAACAGTTTAAATATCGTAAACGCTGTGAAAACCACGCTTTGTGTTGCATTTCTTTATAGCGGTCTCTTGCAATTAACCCGCCTGGCGGGTTTTTCGTGACTGGGTGTCCTTGTAAAATATATAAAAGTGACCATATAACGCACCAGTAACGAAATATCTCATATTCCGATTTCCGACTCAGCAAATGGGAAGATACAAAGAATTGTGATGTCTTTTTTAAATTTTAGTTTCGTTACAGTTCTGTACAACTCGTTGCTACAATCTTCTTTAATTGGTCAAATTGAGCTTTAAATCAAAACTAAAACACTTGTATTAAAAAGGCTAGTTTATAGTAATTGAGCATTTTGCAACATGACAAATATGCTTAAATCATGAATTTTACCTCACAGAGGGCTTTGGGCTATCGAGGTTTACTAGGATAGGCAGAATATTGTAGTATACTCGTCATAACACAACGCCGAGTCATGTAAAATGGTTAAGAAGGGTGGGAGTGGGTGTGAAATCCCCGTGACTCAAGCCTTAGAGTCAGCTAGTACAAGAATATTTCATAATGTATTGGTTTATGCCACGCGTTCTATTGTTATGAAAGGTTTTGGAGAGGAGAAACATGAAGGAATTTGTCCCCAGGACCAGTGGCAGTTCTGGTCTCTCTTGCCCCCGGGGAAAAATCTCGATTAGTGCCCCCCCCCCCCCCCCTCATGTCTCCTTTTTCAGGCCAAGTTTTAACAAGAATGTCATTTATTAACAAAATTTGGTACTTATGTACTAAACGTACTCTTTTATATACAGCTAAAGAAGTTAGGTTTGGTTAAGAAGGGTGGGAGTGGGTGTGAAATCCCCGTGACTCAAGCCTTAGAGTCAGCTAGTACAAGAATATTTTGGGGGAATAATAGCATGTAATATTGTATGTGTATATATAATGAAGAATAAAACTTATCTTATCTTATCTTATCTTAATGCTAACGAAATAAAATAAAATAGGATGAATATATAATAGTTTAGAAACAAATTTGGGCTATATGTTTGCACATTAGGGGGTAGGGGTGGGGGTAAATACGTAACCTAACATAACTTTGGTACCTCCCCCCCCCCGAAACCCCCAAAAACAATAGTGTAAATATCGTAAACACATTGAACCACGCATTGCATTGCATGACTCTATAGCGGTCACTTGAAGTAACCGGTCTCTGGCGGGTTTTTCGCGACTGGTTTCATTGCGTTATATAAAAGAGTACGTTTAATACTTAAGCACCCAAAATTTTCCTTTTATTTAAATGTAAATTTTCTTACTTTAACTTTTGCAAAATTATTAATTATCTCCTGCCTATTGATTGCTTCTAATTCTTTAATTCGTCTACTTACTTTTTGCCTAAAGTAAGTTCGCTTGAAAATAAAGTTGTATTTCTGTGACCGGGGCAAGTGTCCCCCTCTGTCCCCGAAAAACCGCCTCTGCCCGGGACCCAGTTTTGGCTCTTTACGGTCCTCTACAGGTCTGCCCGTACTCAAGAATCCATCTACTTAGACGCTGATTATATCTAATTGGTTCTACCATTAGCATATATATTATGTGGGTAGGTCATTTTACCTTCAGTGTTGTCAAACTCAAGGTCTGATGTGTAAACGCACAATTGAAGCGGATCCGAGATATTCTTAATTTATTAGTGTTTTGTAACGGAAGATTAGATCGTGCCCGCAAAAATACTATGGAGTACACACTTGACTTTTGTGGTTTTTTATGGACTAGTCCATGATGGACTAGTTATTATGGACTTTTGTGGTTTTTTATGGACTAGTTGGACTAGTCCATGATGGACTAGTTATTATGGACTTTTGTGTTTTTTTATGGACTAGTTGGACTAGTCCATGATGGACTAGTTATTATGGACTGTTGTGGTTTTTTATGGACTAGTTGGACTAGTTATTATGGACTAGTTTTTATGGACTCTGCCTTTTTATGGACTAGTTGACCCGTAAATGATCCAAATTATTAAATGTTTTCATCTGGCAAAATTAATCTACAACGGGTGAGAAGAGTCACACCATCATACCGAAGCCCCCCCCCCCTGAAATGTTTGTTCGAATCACAAAAATCCATAAAAACACATTATTATTGCGTTTAAAAAACTGTACTCGTTTTAATACTTATTTATTCGTGTATATTTCTAACTGTTGCATGTTTTTTTTTGTTATGATTGTTTGCTTAATTTCTGTTCGTTTTGGTTTTCATTTATTCTTTAATAGTAATTTCTGTTCAACTTGAGTGTGAGTTATTGTAGATTTCTATTTATTATTATCGTAATTTTAATATTGCCTTTACTTTTCTTTAGAAAACTGCTTTTTGGAAAGTTTTTTTTTTAAGTAATTTCTGTTTGTTTTTGATTGCCAAAAGTTTCAAGTTTTTCAAAATTCTCTATTTCGAAATAATTTTTATATTCAAAAATAAATTAACAGTTTTTGCAAGAACTAATAAAATTAAACTGAATATTTGATATTTAAAGACATTAATTGCTGAGAGCGCACCGGCTCAAGATTTTGTTTCACCAGGGCCGGATTTAAAGCTTTGACGCTTTTAGGCCCAAGCATTTTTGCAAAATTTCCGTGGAAATCCCCAAAACTTCCGGAATAGTGAAATTCGTAGGGTCTAGTGGGCCTATTGGTAAATCCTGGTCTGGTTTCACTGTAGTTTCCATTTTGTTTTCAATGTTGTAATAAGTACAAGTTTTTAACGTGTAAAGTGTAATTTTTTAATTTTTGCAATGTGTAAAAACCCCTACCGTGTAAAAACCCCTAAAAACGACTACCCCTTCCACAAAAACCTTATATTCTAATAACGGGCAACGTACATAAGTTACAATTCTTTCCGGAGGGTTAGGGAGGATTTCTCAACCCCTCTAGTTATAATAATTTGAATTTTGGACTATTTTGAACCAAATGGCTATTTAAAAATTTTGATCAGGTGCAGTTGGGGAAAAAAGACACAAGGCTTGATTCTTTTTTATCGCTTTCGATTCTTAAAAACTTACGACTTACGTAAGTTATAATTCTTGTCTCGGGGGCTATGGAGGATTTCTCAATCCCTAAGTTAAAGTAATTTGAATTTTGGACTATTTTGAACAAAATGGTTATCTTAAAATTTTTATCGGATGCATTTGGGAGAAAGGTAAGGTGGGAGGGGTAGATGCCCCGTATCACTTTTGATGACTCTTAAAAAGGTAACTAGAAATTTCAATTTCCAATCAAATGAACCATCTCTGAAGTTTATATGACCATCCCTTACATAAAACCCTATATGCCCCCGGGGCAAAGCTTACAACACTTCCCTCCGGGCTCTAGGGGGTTGTGTCGACCCCAGAGTTTTTGTTATTTGACCTTTAAACTATCTGGAACAAAATAGCTATATCAAAATTTTGAGTGGATGCATTTGGGGTAAAAGTGCATTGGGGGGGGGGGGGATAATTTCCCTTATATCACTTTTGACTCTTAAAAAGGGCACTAGAAATTTTGTTTTACAATCGAATGAGCCCCCTCCGAAGTTTATACGACAGTCCCTTTCATAAAAACCTTATGTGCCTCAGGGCACATTTTACAACACTTGCCCCTAGATTCTGGTGGGGGGTGTCCCTGGAGTTTTGTTTTACTATCGTTGGTCTATTTTGAACAAAATGGCTATAAAAAATCCATTGGACACAATTGGGGGAAACAAGGTTGGGATAGGGGTGGGGCTAGTCACCATCGGATCACTTTTGACTCTTAAAAGGGGAATTAGAACATTCAGTTTCTAATTATTTGAGTCCCCTCCAAAGTTTACACGACCACCTCTTCCATAAAAATCGTATATACCCCGCGGTATAAGTTATAACACTTCCCAGGGCGCTGGGGGGGGGAGGTATGTTGACAACGAAGTTTTGTTTTCTGGTCGTTGGACTATTTCAAACAAACTGACTATCTCAAAAGTTTGATTGGATGTATTTGGGGAAAAGTGGCTGTGTTTGTGAGCCAGTAAATGAAAGCCAAGAGAAAGAACAAAAAGGCAACGAATATTTCACCCGTATATAACAAGGCGTCTTCAGCGTAAAAAATAGAAACTATAAATTAAAACTAAAAAATATGACTAAAAATATATATAAAACTAAAATAGATTAAAATAAAATATTTAATATAAAATGAATTACATTTACAATTTGCAGCTACCTTCACCAAACCACGAAAGTAACTTATTTCTTTGTTTTGTCATGGCTGGCCAGTTAGGCTTTAGATCTTTTGTTCACTTTTGACTCATAAAAAGGTAACTAGAAGTTTCAATTTTCAATCAAATGAGCCACCTCCGAAGTTTGTATGACCACCCCTTGCATACAAACCTTATACGCCCCCCGGGCGTAGCTTAAAACACTTGCCCCCTGGCTCTGCGGGGTTGTGTCGACCCCGGAGTTTTTGTTATCTGATGTTTGAACTATTTTTAAAAGATGGCTATCTCAAAATTTCTATAGGATGGGTTTGGGGGAAAAGGGCGTAGGGGGGGGGCTAGTTGCCCTCGGATCTCTTCAATTTTAAAAAGTGAACTAGAACTTTCAATTTCCAACCTAATGAGCCCTCACTGAAGTTTATACGAGCATCCCTTCCATAAGAGCTATATATGCCCCCAAGGCATAACTTACAACTCCTGCCCCCGGTCCCTGGGGCGTTGTGTTGACACCGGAGTCTGAACTTTGAACTATTTTTGATAAAATTGCTATCTCAAAATTTTTATCAGATGGGTTTGGGAGAAAAGGGTTTAGGGAGGGGGGCTAGTTTCCTGGGGTCTCTTTTGACTTTTAAGAAGTGAACTACAACTTCTAATTTCCAATCAAATGAGCCCTCCTGAAGTTTATACGAGCATCTCTTCCATAAGAACCATATATGCCCTCAAGGCATAATTTACAACGCCTTCCCCTGGGCCCTGGGGGGTTGTGTCGAGACCAAAGTTTTTGCAATCTGACTTTTTAACTATTATCAACAAAATGGCTATCTCAAAATTTTTATCTGATGTATTTGGGGAAAGGTGCGTGGGGAGGTGGCAGTTGCCCTGTTATCAATTTTGACTGTTAAATCGGCACTAGAACTTCCAATTTCCTATCAAATGATCCCCCTCTGAAGTTTATGAGGATATGTGACCAATAACCAAGAAAAAGATGATGTGAATATACGTCTTCTGCAAAATTGGTGATTCCCTGCCAACTTCCCCCCAAATTTTGTTGTATACTGATGGGGATAGTGCCTGAAATATTAGGGCTTATCTACGTCATTTCATTTGTTTTTTATTTTCTTACTTGATAGTTTGAAGGGAAAAAATGCAGAAAAGTACCTGATTTTATATCTGTCAGACATGATAATCCGGAAGCATTGCGAAAAAAAAAAAAAACGGGCAAACAAATAGTTCTAATGGTTCGATTAGTTGTTCAATAACTGATTCTTTATTGATAATCTAGAACAATACCTGGTTCAGAGTACGAAATCATAATTTGCCGTAATCAAAATTAAAAAACTAAAGACTATTTTAAATCTTCATAAATCAGGTTCTACTTTAAGTGGAAAAAAAAGTAAAAAAAAACATGTTACTTGTCTGTTAAACAGAACATTCTCGAGCATTACGTATATTTCGCTGAATGTAACATCAAAGAAAACCGGTTTCATACATACAAAGACAAATGACGCGTCACAGAATGCATTGGACTTGTATAATTGGGGCTATATATTTACAGATCAGGAGGGGTGGGGGGCTAGGATACTCCCCCCCCTAATCTGTAAGTTTATAACCCAAACTATATTGTAAAATTAACTAAAACATTCTGTAAACTAAAATATTTCATTATGATTATCTAACTTCACTTTTCGAGCATGTTCTGTTTAACAGATAAGTACCAAAAATATTACTTAAAAGTACAATAGTTCAGAAGTGTCGATAATACAGGACTCTGCTAAAAAAAAGAGAAGAAAACAGCAAATAATCGCAATTTGGCGTCAATCTAAAACCGGTTCGAGTTACAAAGTTGTAGCTTGGCGAAACCGAAATTGAAAATAAAGTGGCTTTAATCTTCATGAACTAGATTCAACCTGAATCGTTGGAAAGAAAACATGATACTTCGGTACGTATCTGTTAGCCAGTACACACTCGAGAATTTGGATCTACAAATATGGGTTGAAACAACTTGGGAGATAGATAGGATGTACATAATTTGGGCTGTATATTTGCACATTAGGTGAGAGGGGGGTGTAGGTTAAGTATAGCGGGGCTGCATGCAAAATGTAACCTAATCTAACCAAAATACCAACCAAATATTTATTAAAATATAGCTACAATGTAGTTTTCCACTGAGCTGAAGCTAATTGTCTCCATATACAAACAGCCATAAACCGGTTATTGTCTGTTTTTATACATCCAAGTTCTCGAGTGTGTAGGCCTACTGGCTAACAGATAAGCACCGATATTTTATATAATCTAAAAACCTTACAAAAGAAAAACAGGGATTTGTGTCTGTATTCTCGTCGTAGAACCGTCTCGAACATCTCCCCCCACCCCACAAACAGAAAAGGATTGACCTGAAACAGTTTTTTGCATGGGAAGTTCCGTGCCTAAAGCGAGAATTTGTAAAATATTTTAATTGAGAATTCTTGCTATGAAATTATAAAGGTGAAATAAAACGCAGAAAACATCTGAAGTCAAGACGTGGCTGAAGTTTTTCATAGACCTTCGGATTAGGCCAAAAGCATTGCAAAAAACGTTATTTATATCCTTATCTACGCTGGTGAAAGCCAGATTTTCTGTCGGAACAGGTTTGTTGGTATAGTAACATTAAGTTCTATTCTTGACATTGACCATGAAAAACTAACTTAAGGTGCATCGGCATCTGCTTCTCCCTTAACCTTTAACACGACTGTATGCTTCAAGAAGAATCAGTAGCCGTTTGTCTCAAAATTTGGAGCCAAAGATTATTTTACGGTTCTTTAATAGACACCTTGCTTGTAAAGACATGTCGACTTTTTGGGAGGAAAAAAGTACGACCGCAGCAGGTAGCCTCCAAGTAATTTTAAGTTGAACAAAAACACCTTCAACATTTGTTTAAGGATTTCTCCCCCTCCTGGAAGAGAAATAACAGTAAAAATGCACTTTTTTAAATTTTGATCCCCACCCACCACTAGAATAAGCGGTCTTATTCCCCTTCCCTCTGAAAAAACAATTCTTTTGATGATGTCTATTTAAATGAATATTTAAGTAAATGAATTAAAAATAAACGAAAAACGATTGAACAGGAAATTGTCTTGTGTTTGCTTGAATGTTTTACTGGAACTAAGCTTCAAATAAGTTGAAACACAAAAGGGTGTGTTCCAGGAGACGATAATCATTAATGCTAATTAATTACGCAATTAATTGTTAATGTTACAGGACACCGATTAATCAAACAATTTGGTCAATTTTTTAAACAGTCGCTCCTTACAACTGTAAATAAGGAGCGACCCGGTTCAATAGTAACCGAAACTATAAAAGACGTAATTTTGATACCAATATATACATCAAAAGAATTATATTTTTATGATGATTTCAAATATATAAGCTTCATCAAGTTTAGTTTTACCCATAAAAAGTTACGCGCCTGAGAAAATTTGCCTTATTTTCAAAAAAAGGGGGAAACACCCCCTAAAAGTTATAGAACCTTAATGAAAACCACACCATCATATTCAGCGTATCAGAGAACCCTACTGTAGAGGTTTCAAGCTCCTATCTACAAAAATGTGAAATTTTGCATTTTTTGCCAGAAGAAAGATCACGGATGCATGTTTATTTCTTCCCCCCCCCCGGTCTTAGAATATCGTGAGAGGGCTCATTTGAACGGAAATTAAAAGCTCTAGTGCTCTTTTTAAGTGCCCAAAAAAGGGAGGGCAACTAGACCCCCTCCCACGCTCATTTTTTTCCCAAAGTCACCCAATCAAAATTTTGAGATAGACATTTTGTTCAGCGTGGTCGAAAGTATGATAACTATGTCTTTTAGGATGACTTAATCCCCCGAAGTCTCCGGGGGGAGGGCTGAAAGTTATGAACTTTACCCAATGTTAACATATAGTATTGGTTATTCGGAAGTATACAGACATTTTCAGGGGAATTTTTTCTGGTAGTGGGAGGGGGTCGGGGGTTGTGTGGGAGGATCTTTCCGTGAAGGAAGTTTTTATGGGGGAAGGGACATTGCTATGAAGGTGGGGTCGGATTTCCCAGCATTATTTAAAAAAAAGATCAGAAATTAAATAAAGAAAAAAGTTTTTCAACTGAAAGTACGGAGCAACATCGAAACTTAAAACATCAGAAAATATTATGTATATGATTGGGTTCACCCCCTAGTCAATATCTCGCTCTTTAAGCCAAAGATTTTTTAATACTTTCATACGAGCTATTTATTCTAGTTAACGGCCTTTGTGATAAAGGGGTCATTTTTAAAGAATTGGAACAAAATTCGAACTTTAGCTTAAAGAGCAAGGTATTGACTAGGGGGCGAACCCTCTAATATACGTATTAAAAATATATGAATATAGAAGTTCGTTACGTAAGTTAATTCGTAAGTTAAGTATATTTATTACTAATAAAAACGATCGTAAATAAAATTAAACAAGTTTCGAGAAAGCCATTTAACCAAATAAAAGTAAAATTAATATACAAATTTTGTTCTAATTATTCATGTACGGTGAGCCAAAATCAAAACCTGTAGTCATTCAAAAACGTTAAAAAACTGTGGTCGCATGGTCGAAAAATACCATAACTATGTCTTTGAGGATGACTTAATCCCCCATAGTCCCCCGGGGAAGGGCTGCAAGGTATGAACTTTGCCCAAAGTTTACATATAGTATTGGTTATTGGGAAGTATAACAGAAGTTTTCAGGGGGAATTTTTTTGGTAGTTGGGGGGTGGGGCGGGTTGGATTTTACGTGGGAGGATCTTTCAACGGAGGAAGTTTTCATGGGGGAAGGGACATTGTTATGAAGGGGGCGCCGGATTTCCCAGCATTGTTTAAAAAAAAACGATGAAATTAAATAATAAAAAAACTATTTTTTCAACTGAAAGTAAGGAGCAACATAAAAATTTAAAAGAAACAGAAATTAATACGTATATGATTCATTTTTCCCCCGACACATTACCTAGCTGTATACGCTAAAGTTTTTTTGTACTTTCATCAGAGCTATTTATTCTAATTAACGGCCATGTGTGATTAAGGGGTCATTTTTAAAGAATCCGAATAAAATGTGAACTTAGAGTAAAGAGCAAAGTATTGACTAGGGGGCAAACCTCCTAATATACGTAATACAAATATTTGAATATATAACTTCATTACGTAAGTTAATTCGTAAGTAACATCTGAACAAAATTTCGAGAAAGCCATTTAACAAAAAAAGAGTGTAAAATTAATATGTAAACTTTGTTTTAATTATTCACGTACGGCGAGCCAAAATAAAAGTTGCGTTAACTCAAAAACGTTCAGAAATTAAAAAATAAAAAAACAATTTTTTTTAACTGAAAGTAAGGAGCGACATTAAAACTTAAAACGAACAGAAATTATTCCGTATATGAAAGGGGCTGCCCCCTCCTCAACCTCTTGCTCTTTACGCTAAAGTTTGACTCTGTCTCACAACTTTGTTTTTCAAAACAATAAAACAATAAAAACTTGTTTTTTTATTTTAATAAGTGCAAAAAGAACTAAAATGTGAACACTGCTTATTTTGAAAATAAGAGGGATAATAGTTATTAGTAGTGTAGACAGGTCTTCTGAAGCCCTGGGCGGAGTTTCAACTTGTTAACCCCCCCCCCTTTTTTTTTCCTAACTGTTAAATTTACGCCTAACAAAATCCCTTTAAAGTGTATATTATCGAAGCAAAGAAGTGAAAGGAAAAGTAAATTTTGCGTTTTAAAGAATTTGTATATAAACATTCTAATGTAAATAACTTAATTTAAACAAAATACAGTATTTTCAAACATAGTAATCCTATTATCATTAGTATCAGATCAGTGTTAGAATAATAATGATACAGCAAAGTGATTAATCAGTTAGAAAGAAATAGCTAATTCAATCTACTGCCTCTGCGATCAATGTTAAGACGGATATGAGATGGCATTGAGAACTATTTTGAAAGCAATATTTTCAAAAGAAAACAGATTGACTTGTAAACGTGAAAAACAAAAGAAAAACATACTTTTATGTCAACTTTTTGTAATCCCTACAAGGGTGGCATTCGCAGTGGTCCGCCCCCATCGTCCCCTTCTTACGCCGCTTTTAGTTATGTTGTTGTAGTAATAGCTACGAATTTATAGTTTATATCGAATATATTTTAAGATGAAGGTAGTAACGAATAATTAATTATAGTTAATGATAAGTAGCTTCTGAAACCCAGCCTAAATTAAGTTGTTTAATGATATTATAGCCTTTTACCAACCTAATGTTATATCGTTTATAACACCCGAATGCGGCGGAAAGAGGTCGTGAGAAAGGATTTAAAGAAAATTTGAACTTCTTAGAAGGGCGTAAGCCAGGGACGAATCTCCAGTATTTTATTAGGGGGGGGGGCAAGATGGTTCCACATCCGAATAGTCAAGGGGCATGGGATATTTAATAATTTTTGTCTCCACATTATTAGGGGGCAATTGCTCCCCCCTTGCCCTCTCCCCCAAAGGACGCCCCTGGCGTAAGGTGAGAGGCTTTGAATTGATTGGGGTGGAGGAGGATCTTACGCAGCTGTTCAAGTGACATCAATACCTGAAATCCGCATAATATGCCTGATTAAAATCAAACAACGGGAAGTCCCCCGGGAATTTAAGAAAACAGTCTCGTCTGAATACTACTAAAGAATACTTGCCAATATTAGACTTCTGCTAACGCATCAGTTAAATTTGTTAGTTTAGCTTGTATTGTGATTACTATATTACTTGTATTCTATAATTAGCTTACATTACAGCTTATATTGCTTTATTTAGATACTGTTGTCGGACAGAGAAGCAAAATTTTCCAACTTTGAATCGAAATAGAAGCGAATCGAATCGTAACATCAATATTTGACCTAGGGAAAATCTTTTCTTTCTATAAAAAAAACCGGCTCGCAAAGCAAAGCTGGACTCCTCTCAAAGCCCAGCTTTACTTTATTTATTGTATTTCTCTCTGCTATTATACCTAGCAGTTTGTTCTATACCAATTTAGTAATGAAGACAGTCGGTAGGTGATGCCAATTTTTTGTTTATTTTTATTTCACTATACGGTCTTTTTATATGTAAATCCATTGATGGAGATAAGAAACTAGATCTCTGGAGTGAAGACCCCGTGAGGCATTATAGTGGCTATGAGCCACTAGATGCAAAAGCGGAAAAGCACAGGCGACTGTGTCTTTCATGTAATTAATTTAAAAAAAATTCCACAAAATAATTTTTTCAAAGAAAAGTAAAGAGCTCCATCAAACCAAAAATGAGCAGAAATAAAGTCAAATAATCTTCCAAGCGTAAAGCTGCTACAAATCAAAATCAATGAATAAATGAAACCCAAAACGATAAAAAATGTACAATAAATAACCGAGTCAAACTCAAAACGAGCAGACATTAACATGAGTAGGGCTGACAACTTCCATGCCCTCTCAGAATCAGAATATAATTTGCATTTTACTAAAAAAAAAAAGAATCTGGATTGTCAGTTTAATATACATATAATAATATTTATTCCTTAAAGTCTTATAAATATTTGATTTATTAAAGTTAAAAAGTGAAAACATTTAAAATGTGTTTTTTCGGTAAAGTGCAAATTATATTCTGGTCTTCAGAAGGCTTGGAGAATGTCAACCCTACTTTTGTTAATTTCTGCTCATCTTGAATTCAACTCATTTATTTATTGTAAATTTCTGTTCGTTTTGGATTTCATTTATTTATTGATGGTGATTTGTGTTAGTTTTGCGCTTGGAAGATTATTTGTGTTCATTTTGGGTTTAATTGAGCTCTTTACTTTTCTTTGAAAAACTTGTTTTGTGGAAGAAGTTCTTGAAATTTATCACACTAAGAAAGAATTCATTTTTCTAAGTATTTTTATCGTCGATGAGCTCCTCTGGTCCCACCAAGTCGAATTTTAAATCTATTTGATCTCCCCGTTCTATACTCCCTTAGAGTTTTAGCTGATTCCTTTCAGATATTAATTTACATCCTTATCCGTACATGAGATATTGCAGATACCCCTCTTTGACAGCATGGATGTACGTGTCTTTTGATTTAATCCGACCTTTTCTTCAATATTTCATAGCCGTTCCTGAGATATTGCAGATCTGTCTCTTTGACAACCTCCATGTGCAGAGTGTGTCTTAATTTAGTAGATGCGCATAGAATTTTATGATTTAGTATAATATCCTCCTCAACTCTTTCCGGAAGTTTCAACAGAAAAAAAACAACAGAAAAAAACATAAAAACAAAGAAGCCAAAAAAAAAAAAAAAGAAAATCGAACTCACGATGAAGAACCCTTCGTGGAACTTCGATGAAATGCTGAATTTAAGGTTCTGTTTATTTTCGTTGCTTTTCGGTTTTAGTTTAAGGCCACTGAGTAACTCCTGGTTATTTTTCTGATTATTTGACATAATAAAAAAAAAAAAAATAAAATCAAATTCCTTGGTTGCTACTGAAAAAATTGAACAAACCTCTACACCAGACAGGGAAAAAATTGTAACCCTCAATTAAAGGAGCAGCACCTGTCCCTGAAGTTGCTACTGTTGTTGCTGAAGAAGCTACGGATCATGTTGAAACAGATTCCAAGACGGATATCACTGAAGCAGAAGCACTTGTCAAGACTGCTGGTTAGTCTGTTACTTAATACTGTTACTGTTAGTCTGTTAGTCTGTTACTGCTAGTCTGTTAATTTCGATTTGGTACTGTACATCAAAGGTAAATCCGAGGGTTTAATCGGTGTCATCAGTTTGGAGGAAAAGGATGCACTTGCACCCTTCAGATTTCAAGAAATTCTTGTTTGTATTTTCATTAACAATTGCATTTGTTTTTTTGAAAAAATTGTCAAACCCTCACCCCCTTAGATTTGAAAAATGCATTCTCCCCTTAAAGTTATATGAATTGACGCCTTTGGGTTCAATATAAAAATAACAAAGTATAAAAATTACTGCTGAAATATCGGCTCTTAAAGTTGTCTGCTCTTTTGACTAGTTTGCAAATATCTTCACTTGCTCCAAAGATTTTTTCATTTGTCGTCTTGATCTCCCCAGTACAAGACTAAAATAAAAGAATAAAAAACATCAATTGGGGCTTGTCTAGTGATATATCTTTAGCATTACTTATTGTTTAGCATTCAAGAAAGAATACCCCACAATTGTATTTACTTGTGTTCAAAGTGGTATTTTTTATTCCGTAAGACAAATTAATAAAAAAAAAGGACAACGAAGAAAAAAGAGCTAAATCACAGCCAGTGAAAAAAGAGAAAAATGCAACGCTGGAATGATAACAGAGTTGTCACCATTTCTTAAGAACGGGACTCTTCTATTTTAATTTTGTTTTTTAAGGTTGGCTGATTTATAACGTCCTGTGGATTTTTACCTATATTTTTGACAAATTAATAATACAAAAAAAGGACAACGAAGAAAAAAGAGCTAAATCACAGCCAGGGAAAAAGAGAAAAGTGCAACGCTGGAATGACAACTGAGTTGTCTCCATTGCTTAAGAACGGGACTCTTCTATTTTAATTTTGTTTTTTAAGGTTGGCTGATTTATAACGTCCTGTGGATTTTTACCTATATTTTTGACAAATTAATAATACAAAAAAAGGACAACGAAGAAAAAAGAGCTAAATCACAGCCAGGGAAAAAGAGAAAAATGCAACGCTGGAATAACAACAGAGTTGTCTCCATTGCTTAAGAACGGGACTCTTCTATTTTAATTTTGTTTTTTAAGGTTGGCTGATTTATAACGTCCTGTGGATTCTAACCTATATTTTTGACAAATTAATAATACAGAAAAAGGACAACGAAGAAAAAAGAGCTAAATCACAGCCAGTGAAAAAGAGAAAAGTGCAACGCTGGAATGATAACAGAGTTGTCACCATTGCTTAAGAACGGGATTCTTCTATTTTAATTTTGTTTTTTAAGGTTGGCTGATTTACAACGTCCTGTGGATTTTTACCTATATTTTTGACAAATTAATAATACAAAAAAAGGACAACGAAGAAAAAAGAGCTAAATCACAGCCAGGGAAAAAGAGAAAAGTGCAACGCTGGAATGACAACTGAGTTGTCTCCATTGCTTAAGAACGGGACTCTTCTATTTTAATTTTGTTTTTTAAGGTTGGCTGATTTATAACGTTCTGCAGATTTTTACTTGTATTTTTGTTCTAATTCCTGTACTGAGTACGACTAAGTGGGAATTTCGGCCGAAATACTTCCATTTTCTCTTTTTTCCGTCGACTGCGATCTACCTCGTTTTTGTTCGTTGTCTTACGTTTTCTCGTTTTGTCGTGCTTAGCCAGTGTTGTCTGGCTAAGTTCTCAACATTCTGGTACTCCACAAATGGGAACTTGGGAGCCACAAACCTCTCTCTGACCTCTTTTCTTTTGTTTCTCTTAATTCCCGTATGTTTTGCCTCTTTTTTTTTATCTGAGGCTTTGACAAATCTAGGCCCTGACAGAGCTACTGGTTGAGTGCCTACTTCACAAAACTTGACTGAATAATCGTAATTTTGAAGGTAAATCTAACTTACCTAGATATTTAGATTGAAACTACAATGAACTGCTTCAGAGAGGAGGACTATAAAAAAACTAATCCATGTCTCCATATAGGCTACCCTTTTCAGGTAAAGCTTTCCAAATGATGTCAAATCAACGACCAATTATTGTGTGCCGTGATGGGAGAGGGGCCCAACACCGGCTTGTTAGAGTACAACATTATTGGTTAACCGTTTGGGCTTTGGATATCACTCGGCCAGCTTATCCCAAGAGAGACGAATAGAGACACGGCTTTACAGCAGCTTCAATTGAATATAATTCTTTTACGTGTAAATATTCAATTGAATTTACACGGCTTTCGATCAATAGATCAATTGAATATTTCAGATTTCTTTCGAAGTTTGTCCAAGATTCTAGGTTACTGATAAAAAAAAAAAAAAAAATACCAGAAACAGTAGTTCGATTATAGATCAAAATATTTGAATAAGAAATTTAACAGCAAAGGGGTTTAATAATGTACATTAAATGTATTCTTACTACATTACTTGCTACAGGTTAAGTTTTTTAGAACTGCCTGTCTACCTGGCAGGGGACCGTAGATTATAATCCCACTTAGAATAGATTTAATCTATTCTGGGAGCAAATTCCCATTATTTATTATGTACTGTGGCCAGCCCTTTCTCTATCTCACACACACACTCCCTCTCTCACTCTCTCACACACACAAGTACACCCTCTCTCTCTCTCTCTCTCTCTCTCTCTCTCTCTCTCTCTCTCTCTCTCTCTCTCTCTCTTTCTCTCTCTCTCGTTTTACGCAAGATTCGTTGATTGTGATGATTTTCATTTTCACAGGTTCAGACAACCGATGTACGTTTTTGGTTTCAGTTTCTTAAATCTACACGTGAAATTGCAAACGAAAGCAACGCCATTTAACGCCTACAGGTTCAGAAAACCGATGTACGTTTTTGGGTTCAGTTTCTTAAATCTACACGTGAAATTGCAAACGAAAGTAACGCCATTTAACGCCTACAGGTTCAGACAACCGATGTACGTTTTTGGTTTCAGTTTCTTAAATCTACACGTGAAATTGCAAACGAAAGCAACGCCATTTAACGCCTACATGTTCAGACAACCGACGTACGTTTTTGGTTTCAGTTTCTTAAATCTACACGTGAAATTGCAAACGAAAGCAACGCCATTTATAGCCTTCTCATGAATAAACATGAATCAACATTAAAACTAGATATTACACCTTGACACAATCAATTAGTATAAAACTATTATAATATACATGCGCATAATTCTGGATCTTGAAGTTGACTTTATTTACCTGGAACTTATCCATGATCAAATAACAGTTTTTGAATGTAAGCACATGATGGCTATTTAAACTTAAAACAAATCCTGTTTATACCACCCTTCCCATGTTGTCGACGCTACAGCTTGACTTGTTTTCCAAAATTCTTTAAGAATGAGTGCCCTGACACAAAGATAGTGTGAATTAGATAAAATTATTTTTCACAATATCAAGAATTGAAGGGCTTAATATTCAGTTCATCAATCAATATCAGAATTTTCAGTTCAAATGTTTTGGGAGAAAATCGGTAGACAACAAACTTTCTATTATCCACTAATTATATTTGAGAGTTGCTCTCAAAAATGCTTTAGTAAAGCCTTATAAACCTTAAGCATAAAGAGCAGTAGGTTGAGGTTGTAGAGGGGGTAGTCCCTCTCAAATACAGGATAGATTCTTTTCATTTTATGCCTTACTGTCTCTCTTTACTTTCATTTGAAAATTTTTTACTTTATTTAGAAGGGCATGAAGTTTTAGGGCTGTTCTTATTGAGTTGCAATACTTGAACTGCTTGTGCCCCTTTCGACTCAAGACGTTATACTCCTTTACCTATAGTTATAGAGTTTTGATTTAGCACAGGAAGAGAAGAACTCTACCGCAATGCCAATAAAACTGTGTTTTCAGACAGTTTGGAATATTTCAGAGCAGAGCTCTAAGTTTTTTTTTTAAGCAGACTGAGACACTCTCAATGCTTCGCCCAGGGGACTTTTCCCCCAAACCCCCTTGACACAGCCCATCATTTAGCCACTAATTGATATCTGAGCCTCTTTATGAGGCTTTAAAATCTCTTGTAGATATTAAACAAGAAAAAAGTTTTTCAGCTGAAAGCAAGGAGTAACATTAAAACTTAAAACAAACCGAAATTATTACGTATATGAGGTGGACCCTCTTCTCAACACCTCGCTCTTTACGCTAAAGTTCGACTTTTTAAAGCTTTATTAAAAGTTCTAAAAAAAACTGTTATAAATAAAACCGTTGTAAACAATGGGCAAAGTTCATATCTTGCAGCCCTGCCCCCAAGGGCTGTGAGGGGTCAAGTCATACTCATAGACAAAGTTACTAAAACTTCGACTACGCTGAACAAAATCGCTGTCTCGGAATTTTGATCGGATAACTTTGAGAAAGAAGAGGGCTTGGGAGGGGGATAGCTGCCCTCCAGTATTTTTGGTCACTTAGAAAGAACATTAGAACTTCGGATTTCCGATCAAATGAGTCCTCTCTCGATCTTCTAGGATCACTGTTTCGATATGATCACCACTGGAAAAAAAAACAACAACAACAAATAAACACGCATCTTGCTTCTGGCAAAAAAATCTAAATTCCACATTTTTGTATATTGGAGCTTCTCTGATATGATGAACCTGAGGGTATGATTTTCTTTACGATTACTTAATGTTTTAGGGATGTTTTCCCCCCTTTTCAAAATTGAGCAAATTTTCTCAGGTTCTTTGCTTCTTATGGGTAACATCTAACTTGGCGAATTGCATATATTTTGAATAAGCACCTAAAATCGGTTTTTTTAATGTACCTATTATTATTAAGACTCTGTTTCTTAGAGTTCCAGTTATTATTGAGCCGCATCGCTCCTGACTTACTGTTCGTTACCCCGAAATGCTTGATAATCTTAGACTTCAGAACCGTGTCTGATTTGTCTCTACTCAGTGTGTGGGATTTTGAGTGCCTACTGTTTTGTGATTAAGTTTTGATATCTTTTTGTCACTAAAATTCTCATGTAAGTTCAACATTCGCGGTACCTACATTAAATGATTTCGTTTTTTTTGCATTAATAATAACGTACGAAACGTTAAATAACTTTATTGGGTCTCATGTTAGGTTTTAATACAGTTCTTTACTTTTAATCGAAAAACTACTTTTTTGGAAAGCATTTTTTTTGTTAATTAATTTCTTTTGGGTTTTAATTGACATAGTTTTATGATTGGTTAACGTTAGGAATCAAACAGTTGGTGGTAACGAACTGTATGTAAGGAGCAACCCAGCTCAATAGTAATCTAAACTCTAAAAAACGGAATTTGATGTCAATAGATACATCAAAAGAATCGGATTTTTATGCTGATTTCAAATGTATAAGTTTCGTGTTTAGTGTTACCCATCATAAGTTACGAGCCTGAGAAAATTTGCCTGATTTTCGAAAAAAGGAGGAAAGACTCCCTAAAAGTAATAGAATCTTAATGAAAATCACACCATCAGATTGGGCGTATCGGAAAATCTTACTGTAGAGGTTTCAAGCTCCTCTCGGCAAAAATGTGGAATTTTGGATTTTTTGTCAGAAGAAAGATCACGGGTGCGTTTTTATTTTATTTTATTTTTTTTTCTCCCAGGGGTGATCATATTGACACAGTGGTCCTAGAATATCATTATAGGGCTCATTCGAACGGAAATTAAAAGTTCTAGTACCCTTTTTAAGAGACCAAAAAGATTGCAGGGCAACTTGACCCCCTTCCCCACCCCTTTTTTCCCCAAAAGTCGCCCGATGAGATAGTCATTTTGTTCAACATGGTCGAACAATAAAATAACTATGTCTTTGAGGATGACTTAGTCCCCCACAGTCCGCATGGGAAGAGCTGCAAGTTATGAAGTTTGCCCAATGTTTACACATAGTATTGGTTATTGGGAAGTATACAGACGTTTTCGGGGGGGGGGGGTTCTGGTAGCGGATGGGGTCGGGAATTACATAGGAGGATATTTCAATGGAGTAAGTTTTCATGGGGGAAGGAATATTGTTATGAAGGAAGGGCCAGATTTCTCAGAATTATTCAAAATCGATCAGAAATTAAATAAAAGTGAGGTAGTCAATACCTCGCTCTTTACGCTAAAGTTTTTTTTAGTACTTTCATAAGTGCTATTTATTCTAATTAAACGACCTTTGTGATTAGGGCAAGGGGTTATTCTTAAAGAATTGGAACGAAATCTGAACTTTACCGTACCCCCTAATATATGTAATAAAAATATACGAATATTGAAGTTCGAGGGCAAGTTGCATATATTTATAACTAATAATGTGATTATATCACTAATAATCACTAATAATATCACTTATAAAAATAGCCACTAATTACATATATTTATCACTAATCACTAATAATGTTCGTCAATAAAATTAAAATTTTAGTGCCCTTTTTAAGTGACCAAAAAAATTGGAGGGCAACTAGGCCTCCTCCTCCAACCCTTTTTTCCCAAAATTGTCCAATCAAAATTTTGAGAAAGCCATTTAGCCAAAAAAAGTAAAATTAATATGCAAATTTTGTTTTAATTATTCATGTGCGGTGAGCCAAAATCAAACATGCATCAATTCAAAAACGTTCAGAAATTCAATAATAAACATTTTTTTTTACCTGAAAGTAAGGAGCGACATTAAAACGCTTTAATTTAGAGAGTATCATATTAAAAATATGCTTGGGCCAGGTTTATAGACTGACTATAGACGGTCCGTAATTTAAGCTACTAAAAGTCTAAAACTTTAGAGTAGTTTATTGAACATTCATTGCTTCACGAAAAGGCAAGGGAAGATTTGGTTTTCTTGTAATCTTCAAGAATTTACTTTTGATTTCAGTTGAGTTTGTGAAAATTTAAACTTGGCCTTTTTGATTTATTTCAGCATCATTGGGTTTTAACTCTATATGTGGTTATGAAGTTTTCCTAAGACTATGTATTAATAACAAAAAATGAGTAAAAAATAGTTTTTCAATTGAAAATTAAATTATGTTTTGGAGACCAATTTGACCAAATTAAGAGACGTATTGTTTAATTAAAATAGGAAGCTTTTTAAAAGTATAAAACGCTTTAATTTAGAGAGTATCATATTAAAAATATGCTGGGTTTAGCCTCCATCTAGGACTTCCGCTCTTTTCTTTATGTGTTTAAGTAGCTTGAAATTTAGGTCTTTAAGCTTGCAAGCTGCCTACTGAGAAAACTGAAAATAATTTTATTTTAGGAAGTTGTTGATAAAACCCCCCAGCAAAAGCGAGCAAAGTTGGATGTCACCCCTGACAGCAATGTGAGTCATAGCAAAATACACCATGAAAATACCCCCTTGCACATTTTCGAAGATTTGAGTGCTACAAGAAAACAGATAAGGATGCTTATAAAAACACAAGAAAAAGATAGACATTCACTTCTATTTAAAGGAAGAGATGTGAGACGCTATGCTCAGTTAAACAATGCAAGGAAGCATCCTATAGTGTTGTTATGCTAAATTTCCAATTGGTCTGTGAATGTTCGTTTCTAAAAGCAGTATTTTTTTGATTTCAAATAAAATTCGTTGGCTTTTTTAATACTCCCATTACTCAAAGGGTCCAGATATTCTTAGAATATAGTTTATATCCTAGCCCCCTGCGTTATAACCTATTCATCACTTGAAAAGCCCATATCTGAGGTAGTCACGGCTATTTTTTTTTTATCAAGGAATTATCTGAATGCATTTAAGGTATAGTATGAACGGCTTGCAAAAAACACGAAAGTACTACTACTAGTAAAAACCCACTGCACTAAAAAACCATTTATTTCATTAAGATGCACATAGTTTAAGTATTTCAGTAGTGCTCTGTCATGGCTTACCTTGTCACAGAATGGTTTACCATGTCACAGTTACATTCTCTTGATTTTTCAAAGTTTATTTTGAATTTTTTTCGTTGAAATGCAAGAGTTGGAATATTTCAGTAGTTTTTTCTTGCGATTTACCATGTCACAGATACATTCTCTTTCTCTTTAGGCTGAGTGTCTCTTTGTGGCAGTTTGAATCTTTTTGCTCTGTGTGTATCTCTTTTGGTTTTGTGTGTCGTTTTGGGCTTTGTGTGTCTCTGTTGGATATGTACCTCTCTTCACGCCGTGTGCATCTCTTTGAGCTGTATATGTCTCTTGGACTGTAATTTCTCTTAGAAATAATATCTTTCATCAATGATAACACTTTTTCTGTTCAAACTAACAAGTTTTCTAGCAAAGATACCAAATTTTTTCTTAGAAGTAACATTTTTTTATTGTGATAACAACTTTTCTGTCAGAAGTAGCAAGTTTTGCATAACACTAACAAACATTCTCATCAAAGTAACGATATTTTACTTTAATACTAACATACTTTTACTGAACACACACAAAATTTTTCTCAGAAATAATATTTTTCGTCAATGATAGCACTTTTTCTGTTCGAACTAGCAAGTTTTCTAGCAAAGATACCAAATTTTTTTCTTAGAAGTAACATTTTTTGATTGTGATAACAACTTTACTGTCAGAAGTAGCAAGTTTTGCTTAACACTAACAAACCTTCTCATCAAAGTAACAACATTTTACCCCAATAATAACATACTTTTACTGAACAAACAAAAATTTCTCTTAGAAATAATATTTTTCATCAATGATAACACTTTTTCTGTTCGAAATAGCAAGTTTTCTATCAAAGATACCTAATTTTTTTATAGAAGTAAAATTTTTCGATTGTGATAAAAATTTTTCTGTAAGAAGTAGCAAGTTTTTCTTAACACTAACAAAAATCCTCATCAAAGTAACGATATTTTACTTTAATACTAACATACTTGTACTAAACATACACAAATTTTTCTTAGAAATAATATTTTTCGTCAATGATAACACTTTTTCTGTTCGAACTACCAAGTTTTCTAGCAAAGATACCAAATTTTTTCTTAGAAGTAACATTTTTTGATTGTGATAACAACTTTTCTGTCAGAAGTAGCAAGTTTTGCTTAACACAAACAAACCTTCTCATCAAAGTAATGATATTTTACCTTAATACTAACATACTTTTACTGAACAAACAAAAATTTCTCTAACTTGCTTAACACTAACAAACCTTCTCATCAAAGTAACAACATATTCCCCTAATATTAACATACGTTTACTGAACAAACAAAACTTTCTCTTAGAAATAATATTTTTCATCACTGATAATACTTTTTCTGTTCGAACTAGCAAGTTATCTAGCAAAGATAAAAAATTTTTTCATATAAGTAACATTTTTTTGATTGTTATAACAAATTTTCTGTCAGAAGTAGCAAGTTCTCCTTAACACTAACAAACATTCTCATCAAAGCAACGATATTTTACTTTAATACTAACTTACTTTTACTAAAAACACACAAATTTTTCTTAGAAATAATATTTTTCGTCAGTGATAAAACTTTTTCTGGTCGAACTAGCAAGTTTTCTACCAAAGATATCAAATTTTTTCGTAGAAGTAACATTTTTTTATTGTGATAACAAATTTTCTGTCAGAAGTAGCAAGTTTTACTTAACACTAACAATCCTTCTCATCAAAGTAATGATATTTTACCCTAATACTAACATACTTTTACTGAACAAACAAAAATTTCTCTTAGAAATAATATTTTTCGTCAGTGATAACACTTTTCTATTCGAACTAGCATGTTTTCTACCAAAGATATCAAATTTGTTCTTAGAAGTAACATTTTTGATTGTAATAGCAACTTTTATTTCAAAAGTAGCAATTTTTTCTTAACACTAACAAACATTCTCATCAAAGTAATGATATTTTACCTTAATACTAACATACTTTTACTGAACACACACAAATTTCTCTTAGAAATAATATTTTTCGTTAGTGATAACACTTTTTCTGTTCGAGCTAGCAAATTTTCTACCAAAGATACCAAATTTTTTCGTAGAAGTAACATTTTTTGATTGTGATAACAACTTTTCTGTCAGAAGTAGAAAGTTTTGCTTAACACTAACAAACATTCTCATCAAAGTAACGATATTTTACTTGAATACTAACATACTTTAACTAAAAACACAAAAATTTTTCTTAGAAATAATAATTTTCGTCAGTGATAACACTTTTTCTGTTCGAACTAGCAAGTTTTTTACCAAAGATACCAAATTTTTTCGTAGAAGTTACATTTTTTGATTGTGATAACAACTTTTCTGTCAGAAGTAGCAAGTTTTACTTAACACTAACAATCCTTCTCATCAAAGTAATGATATTTTACCCTAATACTAACATACTTTTACTGAACAAACAAAAATTTCTCTTAGAAATAATATTTTTCGTCAGTCATAACACTTTTTCTATTCGAACTATCAAGTTTTCTACCAAAGATATCAAATTTGTTCTTAGAAGTAACATTTTTGATTGTAATAGCAACTTTTATTTCAGAAGTAGCAAATTTTTCTTAACACTAACAAACATTCTCATTAAAGTAATGATATTTTACCTTAATATTAACATACTTTTACTGAACACACACCTATTTCGCTTAGAAATAATATTTTTCGTTAGTGATAACACTTTTTCTGTTCGAGCTAGCAAATTTTCTACCAAAGATACCAAATTTTTTCATAAAAGTTACATTTTTTGATTGTGATAACAACTTTTCTGTCAGAAGTAGCAAGTTTTGCTTAACACTAACAAACCTTCTCATCAAAGTAACGACATTTTACCTTAATACTAACATACTTTTACTGGACACGCACACAAAGTTCTCTTAGAAATAATATTTTTCATTTCTATGTCTGAATCTATTTGCTTACATGTCGGGGTTGGTGTTTGTTTAGGTTAGGTTAGCTAAGTTAAGTTAAGTTAGCTAGTAAACATTTCTCCATGTTTAAGTTAGGCTAGGTTAGGTTAACTTATCATGAGCGCTCATGATAAACTAACCTAGCCTAACTAAAGCATGCTACCAAGTCGACATGGGTGGATTTTCCGGCGAGTATGGTTAGGTTAGGTTAGATCAAGTTAGGTTAGGTTAAGTTACATTAGATTAGGTTAGCCTACGTACGCGCGCGTACGTAGGCTAACCTAATCTAACCTAACTTAACCTAACCTGATCTAACCTAACCTAGCCATACTCACCGGAAAATCCACCTATGTCGACTTGGTATCATGCTTTAGTTTGGCTAGGTTAGCTTATCATGAGCGCTCATGATAAGTTAACCTAACCTAACTTAAAAATGGAGAAATGTTTACTAGCTAACCTAACCTAACTTAGCTAACCTAACACCAACCCAGACATGTAAGCAAATAGATTCAGACATAGAAATGAAAAATATTATTTCTAAGAGAACTTTGTGTGCGTGTCCAGTAAAAGTATGTTAGTATTAAGGTAAAATATCGTTACTTTGATGAGAAGGTTTGTTAGTGTTAAGCAAAACTTGCTACTTCTGACAGAAAAGTTGTTATCACAATCAAAAAATGTTACTTCTATGAAAAAATTTGGTATCTTTGGTAGAAAATTTGCTAGCTCGAACAGAAAAAGTGTTATCACTAACGAAAAATATTATTTCTAAGCGAAATTGGTGTGTGTTCAGTAAAAGTATGTTAGTATTAAGGTAAAATATCATTACTTTGATGAGAATATTTGTTAGTGTTAAGAAAAACTTGCTACTTCTGAAAGAAAAGTTGCTATTACAATCAAAAATGTTACTTCTAAGAACAAATTTGATATCTTTGGTAGAAAACTTGCTAGTTCGAATAGAGAAAGTGTTATCACTGACGAAAAATATTATTTCTAAGAGAAATTTTTGTCTGTTCAGTAAAAGTATTTTAGTATTAGGGTAGAATATCATTACTTTGATGAGAAGGATTGTTAGTGTTAAGCAAAACTTGCTACTTCTGACAGAAAAGTTGTTATCACAATAAAAAAATATTACTTCTAAGAAAAAAATCGGTATCTTTGGTAGAAAACTTTCTAGTTCGAACAGAAAAAGTGTTATCACTGACGAAAAATATTATTTCTAAGAAAAATTTGTGTGTTTTCAGTAAAAGCATATTAATATTAAAGTAACATATTTTTAATTTGATGAGAAGTACTGTTAGTGTTAAGTAGAACTTGCAACTTCTGACAGAAAAGTTGTTATCACAATCAAAAAAATGATACTTCTATGAAAAAAATATTTATATTTGATAGAAAACTTGCTAGTTCGAACAGAAAAAGTGCTATCATTGACGAAAAATATTATTTCTGAGAAAAATTTAGGTGTGTGTTCAGTAAAAGTATGTTAGTATTAAAGTAAAATATCGTTACTTTGATGAGAATGTTTGTCAGTGTTATGCAAAACTTGCTAGTTCTGACAGAAAAGTTGTTATCACAATCAAAAAATGTTACTTCTATGAAAAAATTTGGTATCTTTGCTAGAAAACTTGCTAGTTCGAACAGAAAAAGTGTTATCATTGACGAAAAATATTATTTCTAAGAGAAATTACAGTCCAAGAGACAGATACAGCTCAAAGAGATGCACACGGCCCAAAGAGACGCACACATCCAACAGAGACACACAAAGCCCAAAACGACACAAAAAGCCAAAAGAGATATACACAGAGCAAAAAGATTCAAACTCTCCCAAAGAGACACTCAGCCTAAAGAGAAAGAGAATGTAACTGTGACAAGGTAAATCGCAAGAAAACACTACTGAAATATTCCAACTCTTGCATTTCAACGAAAGAAATTCAAAATGAACTTTGAAAAATCAAGAGAATGTAACTGTGACATGGAAAACCATTCTGTGACAAGGTAAACCACGACAGAACACTACTGAAATATTCAAACTCTTGCATCTCAATGAAATAAATGGTTTTTTAGTGCAGTGAGTTGTTAATAGTAGTAGTACTTTCGTGTTTTTTGCAAGCCGTTCATACCATACTTTAAATGCATTCAGATAATTCCTTGATAAAAAAAAATAGCCGTGACTACCACAGATAAGGGATTTTCAAGTGATGAATAGGTTATATCACAGGGGGCTAGGATATAAACTATATTCTAAGAATATCTGGACCCTTTGAGCAATGGGAGTATTAAAAAAGCCAACAAATTTTTTTGAAATAAAAAAAATACTGCTTTTAGAAACGAACATTCACAGACCAATTGGAAATTTAGCATAACAACACTATAGGATGCTTCCTTGCATTGTTTAACTGAGCATAGCGTCTCACATCTCTTCCTTTAAATAGAAGTGAATGTCTATCTTTTTCTTGTGTTTTTATAAGCATCCTTATCTGTTTTCTTGTAACACTCAAATCTTCAAAAATGTGCATGGGGGTATTTTCATGATGTATTTTGCTTTGACTCACATTGCTGTCAGGGGTGACATCCAACTTTGTTCGCTTTTGCTGGGGGGTTTGATCAACAACTTCCTAAAATGAAATTATTTTCAGTTTTCTCAGTAGGTAGCTTGCAAGCTTAAAGACCTAAATTTCAAGCTACTTAAACACATAAAGAAAAGAGCGGAAGTCCTAGATGGAGGCTAAACCCAGCATATTTTTAATATGATACTCTCTACATTAAAACGTTTTATAATTTTAAAAAAGTTTCCTATTTTAATTAAACAATACGTCTCTTAATTTGGTCAAATTGGCCGCCAAAACATAATTTAATTTTCAATTGTTAAACTATTTTTTATTCATTTTTTTTTATTAATACATAGTCTTAGGAAAACTCCATAGCCACATATAGAGTTACAACACAATGATGCTGAAATAAATAGAAAAGGCCAAGGTTAAATTTTCACAAACTCAACTGAAATCAAAAGTAAGTTCTTGAAGATTAAAAGAAAACCAAATCTTCCATTGCCTTTTCGTGAAGCAACGAATTGTTAAATAAACGACTCTAAAGTTATAGACTTTTAGTAGCTTAAATTACGGACCGTCTATAGGCAGTCTATAAACCTGGCAGAAGCATATTTTTAATATGATACTCTCTAAATTAAAACGTTTTATACTTTTAAAAAAGCTTCCTATTTTAATTAAACAATACGTCTCTTAATTTGGTCAAATTGGCCTCCAAAACATAATTTAATTTTCAATTGCGAAACTATTTTTTACTCATTTTTTTGTTATTAATACATAGTCTTAGGAAAACTCCATAGCCACATATAGAGTTAAAACACAATGATGCTGAAATAAATAGAAAAGGCCAAGGTTAAATTTTCACAAACTCAACTGAAATTAAAAGTAAGTTCTTGAAGATTACAATAAAACCGAATCTTCCCTTGCCTTTTCTTTAAGCAACGATTTTCTCAAAACACTACTCTGAAGTTTTAAACTCTTAGTAGCTTAAATTACGGACCGTCTAAAGGCAGTCTACAAACCTGGCCCAAGCTTATTCGCAATATGATACTCTCTAAATTAAAGCGTTTTATACTTTTAAAAAAGCTTCCTATTTTAATTAAACAATACGTCTCTTAATTTGGTGAAATTGGCCTCCAAAACATAATTTAATTTTCAAATGCGAAACTATTTTTTACTCATTTTTTGTTATTACTACATAGTCTTAGGAAAACTTCATAACCACATATAGAGTTAAAACACAATGATGCTGAAATAAATAGAAAAGGCCAAGGTTAAATTTTCACAAACTCAACTGAAATCAAAAGTAAGTTCTTGAAGATTACAAGAAAACCAAATCTTCCCTTGCCTTTTTCGTGAAGCAACGAATTGTTCAATAAACGACTCTATAGTTTTAGACTTTTATTAGCTTAAATTACGGACCGTCTATAGGCAGTCTATAAACCTGGCCCAATGCCGAATAAGGTTCTTAATGCGTTTCACATCTTGAATCAAATATTTTATGTTATTAAATTTATAGGTAAGTTCACTATATTATCCCATTGCCTATTGCATCAAGGGCCAAAAAGGGCTTAGATCCCTCACAGTGGTAGCTACTCAAGGAAGAATTTGAATAACCCTTTTATATTGACTTTTTCTACAAAATAAGTTTTTCAAAGAAAGGTAAAGAATTCCATTAAACAAAAATTGAGCAAAAATAAAATCAAATAATCTACCAAACGTGAAACTACCAGTTACGCGCCTGAGAAAAAGTTGCCTTGTTTTCGAAAAAGGGGGAAACACCCTCTAAAACTCATAGAACTTTAATGAAAATCACACCATCAGAAACGAACAGAAATTATAATGTATGTGAGGGGGTTCTCCCTCAAGTCAATACCTCGCTCTTTACGCTACAATTTTTTTTTTAGTGCTTTCAAAAGAGCTATCTATTCTAATTAAAACGGCCTTTGTGATTCAGGGGGGTGTGAATCAAAATTTTTTCTTTAAACTTTTAACGTAAAGAGTGTGGTATTGACTAAGGGGAGAACCCTCCCCCTCATATACATAATAACATACACGTAATAGAAAAAAAACAATAAAAAAACAAGCGACATGGTTCAATAGTAATCCAGACTTGTAAAAATGGAATTTTTATGTTAATAATTTTATCTCAATAATGTGTTAATTATGCTGAATCTAAATATAAAAATTTTATTAAGTTTAGTATCAGACATCAAAGGGTCCGAGTCTGAGGATCATCTACCCGATTTTTTATTTTATTTTTTTTTAAAGAGGGGGGAAAAACCCTCAAAAAGTCATTTAATTTTAATGAAAATCACACTGTCAGATTCAGCCTATACGAAAACTATTACATCGCTTTAAAGCTCATATCTGCAAAAATCTGCAACTTTGTATTTTTTGCCAGAAGAAAAATACACGAATATAGAAGTTAGTTACGTAAGTTAATTTGTAGAGACACCCATTTAGCAAAAGAAAAGTAAAATTTTTATGCAAAAAAAGCTGCATTAACTAAAAAACGATCAGAAATTAAATAAAAAAAAACAAGTTTTTTAAAACTGAAAGTAAGGAGCGACATTAAAACTTAAAACGAACAGAAATTATTCCCTATATGAAAGGAACTGTCCCCTCCTCAACGCCTCACTCTTTACGCTAAAGTTTGACCTTGTCTCACAACTTTATTTTTTTTTAAACAATAAAAAACTTTAGCGTAAAGAGCGAATCCTTATGATTTCAAATATATCAGTTTCATCAAGTTTAGCTATACCAGTCAAAAGTTACGCGCCTGAGAAAAATTTGCCTTGTTTTCGAAAAAGGGGGAAACACCCTCTAAAACTCATAGATTTTTAATGAAAATCACACCATCAGAGAACCCTACTATAGAAATTAAAAGCTCAGGTAATATCCATTGTCACAGCTAGGCAATAATCCTAGTGCGGGAGAGGGGGAAGGGTTTTACGAGGTTCCACTAGGAGCATAAATTCTATTATACTTGACTTATTGTATCGGAATACTATCACCTTAATTCTCTGTATTTAAAGGTACAGCCAGGCAATAATCATAGCAAGGGGAGGGGGAAGGGCTTTACGAGCTTCCACTAGGAGCATAAATTATATTCTGCTTGAATTATAGTATTGGAAGACTATCACCTTCTCCCCCTCAACTGCTCATACATGCGGTAACGAAGTGTCTTGGACCCTTCCCCTAAACGCAGATGTTTTCCTTCCTTAATTGACCCCTTCCTGCCCTCGGAAATGAGGGACCAAAGGGACCGGTAGGTTCTATTTTAAATTGACAATACTTATCAAACATCACTAGTGTATTATACATATCACATAACTCATTACCCCTTTTTAAATGTTAATCAAATAATTCTGATTATAGTGTCCAGTTTTTTGTCTGCTTTTCAAAATGTTAGTATTTGTTTAGAATGAAGTGTTTTTTATAGCAGATGCCCCCCGTGCAACTGAACACCCCTTGTAACTGAACCCCTGTATACCCGAAACCCCGTACAACTGACCCTCCGTGCTACTCGACCACATTTAACTAATCCCCGTGTAACTGAATCCGCATGTAACTGAACCCTCGTGCAAGTCAACCCTCGTGCAACTCAACTCCCTCAAAACACTTTTCAGCCATTTCATGTTATTTTTTTTTATTTCTAAACTATTTAAAATTGACAACACTGTGCAAATCATCAACTGTGTATTATACAGTACACATTCATTCCATCTCCTCCAAAACACTTTTCGGTCATTTCTTGTTAAAATTATCCAATCGGTAATTACCCCTTTTTTTCTCCACCTTCAAATGTTCCTTTAGTCATTGCCCAGTTAACACTAAGATGTAAATTGAGTAATCCTCTCGCAATAACAAACCAAACCAGATTATACCCACTTAACCAGATCAAAAAATGGCGGTCACACTAACTTGATTAGTAATTGAACTTTCAGTCCTACATTCACGGGTTTCTGCAAAGTGCTATGGGCTTCTTTGAAAAAATACCAGTTTAAAAAATAAAAAAATAAACATGTATCCATGAGTTTGACCTCCAAAAAATCGATGTCACAATAGAAAACCTGTCTGCCAACCCATGTAGAGTTCATTGTAATAGGTAAATGGCCCTGGTAACCCAATTACTTGAAAATACACACACATATCCATGCCTCAGGCGTAGGGTTCAAAGTCGTCTCTTATACGTTGCCAAGTTAAAAAAAAACAAAAAAACCAACTAATCAAGTTACAGGTGACTGACCCTGGTAAGTCAATGTACCGGTTAAACTACACGCATATTCATGCCTCAGGCGTAGGGTTCAAATCAGCACCTCTCTTACTACTGGGGACAGCCCCTTCCAAATACGGAATAATTTCTGTTAGTCTTAAGTTTTAATGTCGCTCCTTACTTTCACTTAAAAGAATATATTTTTTAAATTAATTCCTGAACGTTTTTGAATTAATACAGCTTTGATTTTGGCTCGCCGTACATGAATAATTAAAACGAAATTTGCATGTTAATTTTTCTTTTTTTTTGGTTAAATGACTCTCAAAATTTTGTTCTGACGTAGCTTACGAATTAACTAACGTAACGAACTTTTATATTTATATATTTTCATTACGTATATTAGGGGGTTCACATCCTAGTCAATACCTCGCTCTTTACACTACAGTTCAAATGTTGTTCCAATTCTTTAAGAATGACCCCTTAATCACAAAGGCCGTTAATTAGAATAAATAACACTTATGAAAGTACAAAAAAGAACTTTAGCGTAAAGAACGAAGTACTGACTAGGGGGCGAACCCAATCATATACATAATAATTTCTGTTCGTTTTAAATTTTGATGTTGCTCCTTACTTTCAGTTTAAAAAAATGTTTTTTTCATTTAATTTCTGATCTTTTTTTAAATAATGCTGGGAAATACGGAGCCCCCTTCATAGCAATGTCCCTTCCCCCATGAAAACTCCTTCCATGTAAAGATCCTCCCACGTAGACTCCGACCCCCCCCCCCCAATTACTAGAAAAATTCCCCCCTGAAAACTTCTGTATATTTCCCAATAGCCAATACTATATGTGAACATTGGGCAAAGTTCATAACTTGCAGACCTTCCCCCGGGGATTGTGGGGGATTAAGTCATCCTCGAAGACACATGGTTATTGTATTTTTCGACCATGCTGAACAAAATGGCTATCTCAAAATTTGATCGGGTGACTGGGAAAAAATGAGTGCGGGAGGGGGCCTAGTTGCCCTCCATTTTTTTGGTCACTTAAAAAGGGCACTAGAACTTTTAATTTTCGTTCGAATGAGCCCTCCCGCTATATTCTAGGACCACTGAGTCGGTACGATCACCCCCGGGGGAAAAATAAATGACAAAAAAAAAACACACCTCCGTGATCTTTCTTCTGGCAAAAAAAAATACAAAATTCCACACTTTTGCAGATAGGAGCTGAAACGTCTGCAGTAGGGTTCTCTGATACGCTGAATCTGATGGTGTGATTTTCATTAAAGTTGTATCACTTTTAGGGGTGTCTCCCCCTTTTTTCGAAAACAAGGGAAATTTTCTGAGGCACGTAACTTTTGATGGTTAAGACTAAACTTGATGAAACTTATATATTTGAAGTCAGCATAAAAATATGATTCTTTTGATGTATCTGTTGGTATCAAAATTCCGCTTTTTAGAGTTTCGTTTACTATTGAGCTGGGTCGCTCCTTACTTACAATTCGTTACCACGAACTGTTTGAAAATCATTTGAGCGGACTGCTATATTAAAAAAAAGAAAAAAAAACTCTCGCGATCTTCGAGGGCCGCAGCATTATATAAATGGCTTTGTTTGTGATATACCTATCCCAGCCTACCATTATTACAAGCCAATAGATGACCTTTTAAGATTTTTAGCTAACATCATAGTGTCTTGACTATTTCGCATCCATTCACTTGAGACAAATGCTTAAAAACTACGTTTCAAGAATGCTTATCGCCATAAAAGAAAACAATGCGTATTTAACATCAATGAATTGGAAGGGCTTATCTAAATGCAAATTTACCAAGGGACTATTTTGGGAGCACATATTTTTTCTTGGAATGACAACCTCTTTCCCTAGCAAGGGTTCAATACGACATTTGGTGAAAATAAACTGAAACTAAAGAGAAAAGTAAATTGCATCACACCGCTTAAGTATTTTTAATTAGCCAATTTATAGTACATAGAAGCGAACCGTAAGTAAGGAGCGACTCGTACTATTAGTATCCAAAACTCAAAAAAGGAGCCTTATTAACAATATATACTTCAAAATAACTGGATTTTCAAGATGATTTTAAGTACTCAAAATTGTACTTACTTGTTATAGCGACCACACTTTGTTCTTGAACTGTAATGAAGCTGGTTTTCTGTGTCGACTTGGAGATAATCAGCTTAGCCTAAGCGAGATAAAAATAGCCTACTATAAAGGTATATTTTAATTAAATATTTGATACATAGGGGTGGTTAGGTTAGATATTTAATATAATGCGTTCTGGGCGTCCAGCTTCCCATAATTCTCTATTGTATTTTCCATAATTTTGTTATTAATGTGTTATATTTTCGTCATATTTTGGTATATTTCATTAGGATTAACCTAACTTAACTTCTTTGTTCCAGTCGCTATAACATGTAAGTACCCTCAAAATTTATTAAGTTTAAAGTTAAAGGAAAGAAGTTACGATACTGAAAATAATTCCCTGATTCTCAAAAAGGGGT